>NC_056751.1:238989851-239112351 GCF_019279795.1 Protopterus annectens
CTCTCTCTATATATATATATATATATATATATATATATATATATATATATGGGTCTTCTTTACAACAAAAAAATCTCACTCACCCAAAACTCATAACAGAGACAAAAAGGCCGACAGCACCAGTACATCAACGTCCCGGAACACAGACTTACAACTCCAAGTAACTAACTGGTTGGCCATCCAAAACAAAAATGTAAACCAAAGAAAACCAAACTCACCCATGTGGGGGGCTGCACCCACTCACCCTTCCTAACTAAATTTACCAACTCCGAGATCGCACTACCTTGGGGGTAAGGGGCAAAGTTCAGAGTGGAAAGTCGGTGTTCTGGGACATCAGTGTTATGCGATCGTTGTCCTTTTTGTCTCAGTGTTTTAACAGTCAGGTAAGTGAACGTTCAGGTTTCTGAAGGGACCTATACATAAATATATATATATATATATATATATATATATATATATATATATATATATATATATATATGTATATATATATATATATATATATATATATATATATATATATATATATATATATATATATACACACACACACACACACACACACACACACACACACACACACACACACACATGTAGATATATCAAAAGTAGAAACTGTGCTTAGGAATGCAAAATTAAACAACGTTCTGTACTTTTTACAGCCAAGCTAAAATTTCTACACCTACCTGTAGCTAAACAGGCAGTGCATTCTCATATTTGGTTCTCTGCCTATTTGCATCAAAAGTAAATGTGATGCTCCCTGTGCAAGACAAAGCTTCTATACCTACTGACACTGATAAAGGCGATGCATCTTCTATCAAAAAATCTGAATGAACCAATTTTTATATCACAAAGTGGAGAAACTTTCAAATGTGCTTAAATGCAAAACTTAAAGTGAATCATAATCTAAGGCAAAACACTATTGGGGGTGAAATTAAGAACTTCTGGAGGTTTTCTTTGTGGAGCTTCAGATTTGAAGGAAATAATTCAAAATAAAATGGGGCTTCAAAAATGGCTGCACTCTAAAGCAACAGCTTAATTTTAATTCTCCCAGTGTGAAAACAGAAACTGAGAAAAAAAGGCAAACTGAAAAACTAAGTAATCCAAGGCACCCAGGAAGTTTAGTCAGCCACTGATAAACCAAATTCACAACTTTATTCAGCCAAAATAAAATAAAACAAACGCTCTCTATTAACAGTACATTTTCGTTTCAACCTTCATTAGATGTGGACTACTACTGTCAAGGACTCTTACATACCATTCATTTACATCTAAATTACCATGTATGTAAATCAAAATCTAGAGTAACTGTAACTGATGTATTGAATATTGTTAAAGACATAAAAGAACTAGAAGTAAGACCTTTAGAAAAGGGAAGGAGCAAATTACAAAGAACTAACTGAAGTTTTGGGAAGATTACAAACAGAGCAATATTCTGGAGGGGAATTGAGGTTTAAGAGATGCAAGGAACTAAGCAATTTATGTAAATGTTAGTTGGGGTGAAGACAGAAAACATATATCTAATGTATAATGCATGGAAAAAATTTGTTATGGTTTGTTTTCTTTTCTCCTAATGTATGTGTGCCTATATCGTAGGTGATAATTTAACAGAAGTGTTTAAAAAAATAATTCAAAATAAAAGGAAACAGAAGGAATGAGAAAGCCAGAAATTGAGAAGTCAAAGCAAAAAGCCATTAATACTGGTCAGTAATGTTAGTTTTAAATAGACAGTTACTTTATAAAACAAATAATAAATAAATAGGAAGATATAAACATTTATTTAACAACAATGGAACACTGGTACTTAAACTGGTATGCTCACCTTCTGGAGCTGGAATGAGACAGTAAAGGAATGACAAGGCTTAAGTCAGCTCATCTTTTTTTGGTGGGGGGGGGGGTGCTCTTGAAATCAAAGGGGTTCCTATCTACAAAGGGTGGCAGGGCCAACTGGTCACATCACTAAGTGGCATGACTATGCATTTCAAAGGCCCACTGCATGCCAACCAACCCTAGAGATGCCAATGTGCATACACAGGGGTACGTAGGGCCTCAAACAAAAAATCCAAGCATCATCTGCTAATTAGAAAAAAAATGTTATGGAAAGCATAGAACAAGGAAGTTTAGGATTAACTGACTTGTGTGGATATTTAAGAGCTATGCACCATAAGGCTAATATGCATAACATAAAGAGAACATTATAAAATTAAAGTGGAAAGGGATGAAAACAGGGGGGGTTGCAACACAAGCTCACCCATCTTCAGGAGGTATCACCTACAGCAATGAGCCTAGCAAACCAGAGGTGCAGCTATTTATAAGGGTTCTGGCATGTGTGGTAGGAATTATGCACCCTCTACAAGCAACAACTGTAAAGCTCATGAACTGCCACAGGGAGTGGTTAGGTGGAACACCACAATCCCTTACTCATAGATGATATCTCCCAGAGAGTCTTCCATGAATGAATGAAAAGACCATAGGTGAATTGCCTCTGGGAAAAGAATGAGCCAAATTAGAAGCTGGTGTGGTAGGGAGAGAGTTTATTATTTATTTAACATTTGCTTACCAAGAAAGTCAGACTTGCAACAAAGCCAATTTTCAGTGGAGAAAAGCTCCAGATGAATGTCTTTGTAATGTGGGAGGAAACCGGAGCACCTGGAGGAAATCCATATGAACACAGAGGACATGCAGCCTCCGCACAGAAGGCACCCAAGCCAAGAATGAGACCGGAGAACCTCCTGCTGTGAGGCGACAATGCAACCACTGCGCCATCCAGGGGCTGATACATAATCAGCAAGGAACTGGAAGAGGGTGGGGGAAGAATGGTAATGCAAATGATAACTAATGAACTGAGATAGCATACTGTTTGTGGAAAAATGCACTCCAAAGTGAATTCCTTCTAAACAGATATTTAGGAAGAAAAGTGCTAACCAGAGACTGACTACTGATTATCAAGTCATAAACAGAAGTGCACCAATGGTAACATTTTTTTTGGGGGGAGGGTCTGCATCACACAGCATTCTTAATGGACCAGAACCCCAGTACCTCATGCTGATACTGGGTCTGCCAGCTACTCTCCTACTCCCACCCCCAACTTACTGCAGAATTGTTGGGGCCAGCTAGGGATTCTAAGGGGGCTACAGCGCTTAGCCAGCTTTACTTCTGTTGTAGGAAGGGGGCTTTTGCATGCTCTACCCACTTCCCTTTCTCCATCCCTTCATTTGTCAACCACGTCTGAGAGCAACTCCCCTTTATGGACCATCCCTCCTCTTTGGGTGCATCACTGAAGAGTACCCTCCCACCCAGGATGGGCATGCCCATCCCTCCCAGCTTCTCTGTCAGCTACCCAATCCATTAATTGAACCTGGGTTGCATGGGGGGCAGTCAGGGCTTTAACTGTCTATGCCACAGAAGCACAGCAACAATGACAGATTTGGTAGTCAACACTCTTCTAAAACAAGTCAGTCAACAGTTGCTTCTGGGACCAACATGGTCTCTGCCCCTGACATTCCCACTAATTCTGGTGAGCCCCAATACAACAAGATATTCTTGGCATAAATGTCCCTTTACATTTGAAGTTAAACAATATACCTGAGAGGTATTAGTTCAAGGATTTCATTCATCACCTACTTCATTTTACCAAATATGTAGTGAAATCCTGGAATACATAATATAGCCAGAAAACCTGGTTTAATATGTACATGACAAGCTAATCCAAGCCAGTGGGAACAATGCAGAGAAGAGTTAAAGAAATATTTATGGTGCTTAAGAACAGTACATACATTTGAACCCCACCCCCCCTCCCAGAAAGCGTGAATTGCAGAAGTAAAATTCTTAGGGATAATACAAAAGGGTTATAGTAAAAGCTGTGCAACAGAAAAGATCAATGCCACTACAGACTTACTATTCTCAAATTGATGACATACCTCAGACAATTCCATTTAAAGAGATAAAAACAGTGTGTTCTTACAAAACTAGTGACTCATTCATGACTACTCTGTCATCCTTCTTTTCCATGTTTTACTTGGTGTTTGTTAACTGGGTAGGAGGGCTTGTACAAAGTCCTTTTTCAGCCTTTCCCCAGACATATGGCAAAGACAACAAAACTCACAGAATGGCAATTTATTCCAGGGATAGACAGAAACGATAGCTAATAGCCTGTTCCTCAGGCATTTTTTATTTATACATTGGTGAAGAGTCGCATCCTTAGTTCAAGTGTTTGTGGAGCCGTCTGTCTTGCCGATGAGATACATGACATCAAAGTGGATTTGGTCCTTAATGGCAGAGAATACAAGAATCTATAACACTAGTCTATACCACTACTACACAAGCACAGAAATTCCTGGACTTTGTCAATAAAAATGCCCTGGAACTATTACTCAGGGTAACCACTAGGAGGAATAACATCTTGGATCTTCTTACTAATATGGGGGCATCTTGTACCATCCCTTACATATCTTCATCACTTGTTAGGTCTGACCATAAACCAGTCACCTTCGAAGTACAAATATGACTCCGTCATTGTCCATGCTGGTGTGAATGACCTGAGATGTACTCCCTGGACTACATGAAAAGAGACATAGAGGAGCTCTCCGATTATGTAGCCCAGGCTGGTATGACCCTGACCCTGAGCAGCATCTTGCCCTCACCAAGAATGATACCACAATACAAAGACAAGATGATCAGCTTTAACAATTGGCTCAAGTACTGGTGTCATTCTAAGGGGATCCAATGTCTGTCTGCCTGGGATGACATGTTGGATAAGCCATGCTGCTTCGCAAGGGATGGCTTACATCTGTCACCACTGGATATTGGCTAAGGCTCTTGCCATCCCCATAGTGCCTTTTTTAGGCAAGGCTCAAAAGACAAACCCACCTCCTTAGAAAACAAAAATGGAAAAAAACTAAGGGTAATGCTGCTCAACGCCAGAAGTCTAAATCTCAAGATGCAGGCACTTGATGCACTCCTCAGCATGGAGAACATCGACGTCTGTGCAGTAACTGAAACCTGGTTCAAGGCTCCTGAGAGCACCCCAGCACTACCAGGCTATACCTCGCATCATATTTTTCGGCCCCAAAACCCGTGCCGAACCACAAAGGGAGGGGGAGTGTCCATATTCATCCAGGACACCCACACCTCCAGGTTAGTAGCAACACATGAAGCATCAGAGACCATACAGGTGCAACTAACCATAGGCAAAACTGCTATACAACTGGTAGTATGTTACAGACCACCCTCCCAATCTCAAGAACCCCACTCAGCCTTCCTGAAGACATTGGAGGATATGAATGTATCACAAAATACCATCATACTGGGAGACTTCAACTACCCAAACATAGATTGGGTACATTATTCTAGCCCTAATACCCTAGCCCAAAGGTTCCTGGAATTCATAAATTCAAATGCACTGGAACAACTAGTCATCTCTCCCACTAGGGAGATAATATACTAGACCTGATCATCACAAACATGGGGACAAAATGCTCCACACTGGAAGTATACCCCTCACTAGTGAGATCTGACCACAAACTAATCACCCTGGATATACATATCCCACCTCCACCCCCAGCACAAAAGACCACAGTGAAAAACTTCTCAAAAGCAGACTTCACTCTTCTTAAGACTGAGATGGTATCCTTTAAGCCCACTGTGCCAGTGCATACCACATCCCACAATGCCGAATCCTTCACAAATGCTTTCTATGGACATCTCCAAGAATGCATGGATCATGCAATCCCAAACAAATCCAAGTCCCTCTCCACCAAAGGTAAGCGTCCTGTCTGGTGGACCTCAGCCATAAACAAATTGTATAACAAAAGAAGGAAGCTACTGCACGTCAGAGCAAAATCCCATGAAGGGAAGATATCTCTGATCAACATTAGCAGAAAACTACGTTCTCTCATAAAAACATCCAAGGCCAACTTTGAGAGAAAAATCGCTAAGGACACTAAAGATAACCACAAAGCCTTCTTCAGCTATGTTAGAAACCTGGGCAGAAACCCTCAGATATGCTCAGAGTTGGTTCAAAACAACAAAAAATACACTGAACCCACAGATATTGCCAACATTCTGGCTGACAGGTTCAGTGCAAATTTCTCCCCTCCTTCACCCCCAAAAGAAGAAATACTTATCCCAGCTGAATGTAATCTCCCTGTCATCTCAGATGTCCAAGTGAGAACCGCCCTAAACAAAGCAAAAAACACAGCATCAATGGGACCTGATGGTATCCCGGGTTGCGTGTTACGTGAACTCCAAGAGGAGCTAAACCCACACATAAAAATGCTATTTAAACTTAGCCTTACTTCGGAATATGTACCTGAACACTGGCGTTAAGCAACAGTGGTCCCACTCCACAAGGGGGGTGCCTCTACAGACCCTGGAAACTACCACCCCATAAGCTTAACCAGCCTGGTCTGCAAAGCTATGGAAAGAATCATTATGGAACTCATAAACAGAGACATAGGGGACCTACAGACACTTGACCCCTGCCTTTTAAACCTGGATGACTTTTTCGAAACAGTCACTAGAGCCATTGATGAGGGCAAAGCAGTCCATACAGCATACCTGGACTTGGCTAAGGCCTTCGACACAATACCCCACTCAGGCATCACAGATAAGCTCAACAGCTTAAAAGTAAACCCTTATGTCACTAGATGGGTAGCAAACTGGCTAAAGGACAGAACCCATGAAGTTAAAATCGCTGGAGCAATGTCAGACTCAAAGCCAGTCACAAGTGGTGTCCCACAGGGATCTGTCCTGGGACCCCTCTTGTTCGGCATTTATTTCTCAGATGTTAAAGCAAACATGGGAGGGCTGTGGCTGACAAAGTTCGCAGATGACTGCAAACTAGGTGCCATAGTCGATACACCAGCAGACACACACATCCTACAAAAAGGCCTCACAGAAACAGACAACTGGTGCCGGAGTCACGGCCTTAAACTAAATGCCAAAAAATGTATAGTCATCCCCCCTTTGGGAAAAACAAAGTACCCACAAATTATCACAGACAGCAACCCACTGAGTACGGAAAAAGTAATCAGAGACCTAGGGACCCAAATCGACAGCGACCTCTCATTTGACACCCACGTTGCCAAAGTGGTTAGAAAAACATTCTACCTTGCACACCTCATCATGAAGGGATTCACATCCAGATCCAAGGATGTCATTGTACCCCTATATTCCTCCCTCATCAGACCCATGATTGAGTACAATGCCCCATTTGGTATGTACCTCACCCGGCATTTGCAACAGCTGGAGAGACCACAAAAGCACCTCACCAAGAGGATCAAGGGTCTCCAACATATGTCTTATTCTGCCAGACGAAAGAAACTTCAGCTCTATTCAGTAGCATACCACCTGCTCAGAGGTGATCTCTGCCTGACGTATAAGGCCATGTCCAGTCAGGATCTGATGGACATGCTCCACCTCAAAAAATCCAAATCCATCAGGACCACGAGAGCTAAAGACTTAAACCTCGGCACAAGTATGAATAGGACATGCTGGAGGGATAGATTCATAACCCAGAGGCTTCCCATGCTTTGGAACAAGATCCCAGTTCGTATTAGGCAGAGCCCCTCACTGACTCTCTTCAAGAGAAATCTTGATGAGTGGATGGGAGATCTTAAGTTTACCCCAGGGGTCACATCTGTGTCACTGCTAGACAGGGGCACAGTAAACTAATTCTATTATATAAGGGGACCTTCATTGTGTCACTACTAGACAGAGGAACAGTATTCTAAATTTATTCTGTACATTTTTTGTACCATTTCATGGGGTGGCAAAAGCCACATCACTATGGCTAGGCTTACAAATGCCCCAGGGCAGATAGCCTAGTACTATACTATGAAACTATGAAGTAAAACTATAGAGTCCTTCCACTCAAGGGACCTGTAGAAATTTCTTTAAGACAAACTACCTAGCTCTAAATAATACATTGACAAGCTTCAAATCCCCACCAAACCCAGTTAACTCCACTGAATATGCAGAAATGTACACCACCACACTATACCAGCATGTAAGCAGCTGCACAGATGAAGCTGTACCTTGTAGGAGCAAAAGCAAGGCAAGCACAATAAAGAAACTCACATGGTGGAACTAGAACATCAACAAACTTTATAATACAAGGAAAAGAACTGTGACCAAAAGTAACAGTTATTCCCAGAAAGTTAACATCCATTGTCACTGAAATAAACACCAACATAGCAGCTTAATAAAATCCACCAAAATCTAGTTTGGGGCTAAAACAGCTACCCAAGCAAAAGACAATCACACGGCATGTTTTTTTTAATTATGTCTGTAATCTCAAAAACACAATGCAGCAATGTGCTGAGCCGATTACGAATGATGTTGCCAGCACTGAGGGTAAAGATATAGCAAACATACGGGTCAATACATTTAGCTCTAACTTTACCCCTCTTTCTCTTCTCTGTCCCTCAAGGTATACCTGAAACTGGCTCACCTCCACCTCCAGCTACCACACAAGATGAAGTCCTAAAAGAACTATCAAAAGCTAAAAAATATCCTTTGATGCATCTTAAATTGCATGAAGCATGATTTAGCCACACCCCTAAAAAGATATTTGGATTGCAGGCTAGTGACTGCATTCCCTATCAGGGATTTGATATTAGACTATAGACAAAGAAAAAGGGACAGGGGAATCCTAAATGAACCAGTTACACTGGTTGTGTTTTAACTGAATCTGGAACAGAAGCTGCTGTTAAAAGATGGATAATTAGTAGGGAATATAAAATATTGCACAATAACTATAGGAATCAATCAGAAGAGGTCAGAAAAGTTTGTGAATTGCATATCTAATCTCTCTTCCCAAAGAAATAACTTGACATAATACCCCACTCAGGCATGGTTGACAAATTTAAGAGGTTAGGTATAAACTCTTATGTCACCTGGTAGATAGCCAACTGGTTCACAGACAGGATCCAGGAAGCTAGAATTGTGGAATCCACCTCTACAAAGAGGCCAGTAACAAGCAGACTCCCAACAAGGATCAGTCCTAGCCCTGGGACTGCTCCTTTTTGACATTTACTTCTCTGACGTCAAGACAAATGTCCATGAGCTCTGGTTGACTAAATTTGCAGATGATTGCAAATTAGGAGCGGTCATTGAATTGCCCACAGACATAATCGTTCTCCAGGAAGGGCTGACACAGACAAACAACTGTTGTCACAGACATGGACTAAAACTAAATGCCAAGAAATGCACAATAGTATCCTTTGGGAAGTCATCCACCCATGGTAACCATCACATTAACAACACACCCATAAGAGTTGAAACAGTAATCATGGAGGGACTTAGGGACACACAGACAGTAAGGTATCCTTTTATTATCATGTGTCTACAGTGGTGAGAAAATCATTCTATGTTGTTCAACTTATAAACAAAGGTAAGGCATCTTGGTCTAATGAAGTCATTGTTCCACTGTATTTGGCATTCATCAGACCTATCATGGGGTGCAATGCCCCCTCTGGTATGTACCTAACCAGGTATATCCAATAACTGGAATGTCCACAGAAGTAATATGTCCTATGCAGATTGCCTCAAGGCTCTATCCCTGTATTCAGTCTCCTACAGGCTTTTAAGGGGAGAATGTCTGGCATACAAGGCACTGTCAAACCCCACTCTAAAGGAACTCCTGCATATCCACAAAACAAACAGCAGCAGAATTACCCTCTGGAGAGAAAGGTATGCATCTCACAGACTACCCCCCTTCTCTATAACAGACTTCCCATCCATGTGACGCAGAGCCTCCTCCCTAACCCAATTCAAATGTAACTCGGACAACTGGATGGGGAACAAGAAATTCATCACTGGTCTCTCCCTTATGTCTCTAACAGAGATTTAGGAAGCATGGCTAAGCTTAAAAAGGCCCTTGTGGTTTTCAGACTAGTAAACACCTATGAACAATGGGAGAACATACGTATGGCTAGTATGCAACAAAGTCTATAAGTTTTAGGATTTTTTTTCCCTGGAAGTGTTTGTACAGATACTTTTATACCTGAAGCAGACTCCTAAGAATTTTTCCTCAATTACATTGTAAATGGAAACATATGATTTGCGAGTGTAATACGATACAGAATTTAAAAATTCCCTATAGCGTACTCTGTCAGGAATACTGGGTGACTAAATGAGTATATCTAAGGAAATGTATTTATTTATTTACATATTTTTTTTTGAGCTGGGATACAGGATCTGAATTACCCAGTCATAGTAAGACCTTGTTGAGTTTAATTCTGGTGCTGCCAAAAAAGCAGATACTAAAAAATAGAAATCAGAATCTAAACTGAACTATACATGAAGTAGTATATAGTGTAACACAGATAAAACAACAAAGTGGGACCTTTAGAACAGGATAGGAGTATTTATACAGAAAAAATGGAAACTGTGGGAACAAGACATGCAGAAAAATGTTTTGAAGGAAAAATGAGATTTAAGAGAAGACAGGAACTGAATAATTTATGCAATGTTGCTTCGATTATACATCATATACATGGTTATATATCTTATAATATTTGTAAATGTGAACTTGTTAATATGGTTTGATTACTTTTATATAAATTTAAGTTTGCCTATGTTACAAATAATATTTCAATAAAGGTGTTAAAGACCAATAAACAGACCCAAAATGCGGAAAACAAACACAATAACCACTAGGGCAGAAAGAAAATAAATATAAACTCCGATAAAACGGATAAACAATTTATTAAAAGGTAAGCGCTTTGACAATAATTAATACTGCTTCTTCAGACCAAGAATTAAAACAACAAACATGTTAAATACTCATTTAAATTCATCAAAAATAGGCACAATTTAAAGGGACAAGCATTCAAATCCTGTATATTTATTTTTATACTGAATTTGAATTCATGTCCCTTTAAATTGTGCCTATTTTTGATGTATTATATTTTGGAGGGCTTTTTCACAGTTGTGATTGGTCCACTGATTTTTAAATGACTATTTAACATGTTTGTTGTTTTAATTCTTAGTCTGATGAAGCAATATTAACTATTGTGAACGTGCTTACCTTTTAATAAATTATCCATTTTATCAAAGTTTACATTTATTTATTTTCTTTCTGCTTTAGTGTTTAAAGGTGTTAAAGAGCTGACCCAGTTGTTCATGCTTTGAGAATTTATGTGGACAATGACCTAACTTTTGACCAACATGAATCCATTCTTGTAAGAAAGTCTTTCTATATTGCATAGCCTATAAAAATGTGACTCCGTCGAGATCTAGGGATGTCATTCTTCCCCTTTACTCAGGCCTCATTAGGTCAATCATTGAATATAATGCCCCATTTGGCATTTATCTATCCAAACACATGTAACAACTGGAACGCTCACAGAGATGTCTGACTAAACAAATACAGGATCTAAACATGGACCATCTCAAAGCCCTGTCACTATACTCGGCATCCTACTGACTATGACTTGACCTGTGCCTGGCATACAAGGCATCCTCCAACCCATTATTGATGGATTTACTGCATATCAGCAAGTCAAACTGCATAAGAAATACTCAGTCTAGGGATCTAAATCTCTTCTGCAACATGAACGGAACTGTTTGTAGCAGCAGGTATACCTTGCAGAGGATACTGCTGCTGTGGCACAGACTCCCCACTCACATAAAACAACGTTCATCCCTGTCCATATTCAAGCGCAAATTACATATATGGATGGGAAACAGAAAATTTACAGACAGAGGCATCTCCTAATGCTTTATTCCATGCACGAGTCCCCTCAAATTATCTACAGTATGATCCCAGTTATTCTCACTGGGGTAGTATCGACCATGGGATGGGGAAAGGCCATTCTACAAACAAATTGGATAGGTTATTTTGAACACAAAAGGGTAACTTGGCCTGCAAGGGCAGCTAGCTACTACTTACCCATGAACCTGTAAAAGACTGAGTACAGAGACGGGGCTTTGAGCTTATCTTGGTAGCCAAGTCATTTATTTCAGTTGGAAATTACAGAAGCTTTTCTAGCTGTGTGATGAGTCTAGACACATACACACTAAAGATAACAATGTACACTATAATTGGTCTAATCGGGGGAAGTACATAGGAACGGCAACTCTTTTCAACCTAAGTGAAATACCTTTAGATATCGATTGAGCTAAGTAGAAACATTTTCTGACTACTGACCAAAGGAAAGGGAGCTATTACCCAAGGTGCCAGGATCCCAGACTACTGTTATAAGTTTGGAATGGGGTTTTGGCTATACTGTAAGTTGAAGTCAAGAGCTTTTTTTATCAAATGTGACATCATTGTACTCTTCTACATTTAATTTTAACCTCCTGTTCAGTACATTACTGGTCTGCAAGGATTAGTTCTTGTTGTAGTGATACTTCATCAAGGGATAAATGGTCAATAACATCAGACTTGTAGTTGTCAGAAAACTTTGTAAGCCACTGCAGTTTGGAAGTCAGAGAAGAATATACCAAAAAGGAGGGCTCATACCACTAAGCTCTGCGGTACTCTCTCCTAGTTACTTTCTTGCTTTCTGAGGAGGCACCTGCTACTTTAACTGTTTGCAGTCTATCTTTCATCCAGCTTGGTATACATTTTATTACTTAAAGATATACAATTTAAGTTCCTTAACTTATTTACAATACCAGTACACATGATGGTGTCAAAAGCCTTGGCTAAATGTAGACAGGCTGTGTGGATTGAATGACCACTATTTTCCATTGCTTCTGTGACCTTTTTGAAGGAGTTTACTAAATTATTTAGATGGGGCATCCCTTTTATAAAACAAAATTGCCAAGGCTCTAGGTGAATTACACTTCTGATGTTGCAGTTTGCAAGGTGAGATACGATATGTCCCATGGTCTAACAGATTCGTCTGTTTAGGCCGATGTCACCATAGTTTCTTCTGTGGTTCATTTATAGCCTCCCCACCCCAAGAAGGGGCATAACAAAAGCAGTCCCCATACTTTAGGGACATACCTTGGAGCTATGTGCAAGTTAAACAAGTTCAGCAGAAGTTCCATGACGGCACGTCTGATATTATTTATTAAGCATACAAGTAAGTACCAATGCAAATATTTCCAAGCAAAAATCCTAAGCCTTCTGGACCTATTTGATACTTGGGAGCCACAGAGATGCCCTCCCCTTGTTCCTTTGTAAATTGCCTTTCCTGTCTCTCTGCCCAGTCTTTTATAACCTCCTTTGATTGGCTCAAATAGTTATAAATGCAGCATTTTATATGATCTAATTATTCCTATTTAATAGCAGCTTCTGATCTACACTAGACTAGAAACTTTACCAGTGTTGGTCTTTCATTTGTGACTCCCTTATCACTTTCTCTTTGTTATACTCTGATATCAATCCCTGGTAGGGAAGGCTATCGCTAACCTTGACTAAAAACTCTAGTAGAGCTAATCCTTCCCTTAGGACTCCCCTCTCTCTTTATCTACACTCGGATATCAATCCTAGTTAGGGAAGGCAGACTAATTTGCAGTCTAAACTTCTGTATGGCTTTATCCCACTCTGACTTTTACTCCCTCATTATTTGTGCCCAGTACTTGGTTCCTCTACCAATTTCCTACACTAAATTCCCATCCCTAACCTCTTTGCTATACACCTACAAGCAAAATCTCTTTTTTCCATTTCAGTGTTGGCTTAGATGTTAAAATACTTTCTGGTATTTCATGTATATGATATTCTATACTGTTGCTGTTATTCATCTTAAGAACATGCATCGAAAATCTTACACTCTCCCCTTATATCTTGAACATCTTCCTAGTTTCACCTTCATCATCAACACCCCATTCCACTCTGACTTATAACCACCTACTTGCATTATGCATACGAGTCTTAACTTCATAACTGTAAAGTATCCATTCAAAGCAGGTCATCCAAATCCACCTTGCCCTACGGGTAGAATCAATGTATCCCACTTACCCCTTGCTCTCTTCCAATCCTAAAAAAAAATTCCTTCAACTTTCTATTAATTACTGTCACTCTCCTACTTCGTACACAACAGAAGAGTGCTTGTGGGGTCTGTTCAAGCAGCTTTATTCTATACAAACACATCACTATAAAGGTTTACTGACTATAACTTAAGTAACTTGCATACAAACAACTGCGATCATGCATGCTCTCACTGTGGCTGCTCTTACAAAATGGCACCAGGGAATGCATGTGTCTAGGATTTATATGTGCACGTACTGCCTTGACATGCTCCTTAAAGATCCAGCATACTTGCAATCTGATCTACATCTTCCCTCTTTGAGAATTAGATCTTAAGACACTAAGTCTATTTAGCATGCAGAAATCACATGTAATTCTTGGCCATGGATTATACAATACTAAGTACACACACACACACACACACACACACACACACACACATATATATATATATATATATATATATATATATATATATATATGTATATACACAACCAAGTCCAAGTTGCTGCGTATTTCACACTTGGCTTTGACACTCGCACATATCGTTTGACATAAAACTGGGAATTAAATTTAGCAATTGGAACGATGTCTGCAAAATGTTTGACCTTTGGAATGCCTGAAACATTTTCTGGAATGGAATCAGAATTTTGAACACATTTTGGTATGGAAACAGTGCCCAATTCATTCTTAGATTTGAAGTTTGCATCACAGAAACAATGTTGTGATGGTGAGGATCCAGATGGTTCTGATACAGGAAGATGATGTTTCCAGTTCCTGCTATATTCTACACCTTCTGAATCTACCAAGTAGGATCTGGGCTTGGCACTGATGCCTGTTGTTGTTTGTCTTTTGGCTTTTCACGGTCAGGGATCGCCACAGCGGAACACCGGTTCGCTAATGATTGGCAGTAGATTTTTATGGTGACCAGTTGCCAGCTCAACGCCCAACCTTCAACGAAGGCACACCCATTCACACATGTCTTTTGGAATGCCACTCGACCGTGGGGAGGACATGCAGACTCCACACAGAAGGCACTCCCCGCACTCTAGCCGAGAATTGAACGGGAGAACCTCTTGCTGTAAGGCAACAATGCTACCGCTGCACCACCGCAGATATACTTGGCACAGATGCCTGTAATCTGTCCAATTCGATCAAGACCTTTCATTGTCTGGATTTGTACCATCTCTCCTTCCCTCAACAGATGAAGTAAACTGCTCGATCTGTCATAACTAGATTTCTGAAAATTATGCTTCTTAACCAATTGAGCCTTGATGGTTTTACTGTTCTTAGGTTTAGGCTTCAATAAACTGGAAGTAATGGGTAGCGTAGTTCTAGTTTGTCTGGAAAGCAGTCTTTGAGCAAGTAATCCAAGAATATCATCACGAGGTATGTTTCTGAGATTAAGCAAATTTAAGAACACATCGGTATTGTCATGCTTTGACCTTTCAAGTAACTGCTTTGTGCTTTGTACTGCATGTTCAGATAGACCATTTGACGGAGGATATTCAGGACTGCTAGTGACATGTACAAAGTCAAAGTCTTTTGCAAATTTCTGAAACAACTGGCTAGTAAATTGAGTACCATTGTCAGAAAGAAGTTTGTGTGGACTACCATGAACTGAGAAATGTTTCAGCTTAGTAACAGCAGTGGATTTTAGGTTAGGTAGTTGATCAATCTCAAACCAATTAAGAGTCTACCAAAACTAAATAGTGTTGATTGTTCCACTCAAAGTTATCAGCTGCAACTGTTGACCATCATAGTTCAGGAATTGGACTTAGCTGAAGTGGTTCTTTTTGCAAAGGCGGTCTAGTACTATTGCATACTGAACAAGATGAAAGCACTTTATGTCTTTTGGTAATGAAGGCCAAAATACTAATTCTCTTGCTCTTCTCCTAGTGCATGCGGAACCTGGGTGACCACGATGCAAAATCTGGATATATTCTTGTTGTAAGGAAGGAGAAACAACAATTTAGGACTTTGAAAATAATGCCATCTTCCATCAACAATTCATCTCTGTAAGGAAAGTAGGTCTGCACTTCAGGCGGTACACTAGACTGCTTAGATTGCCATCCAACATTAACATAGTGAGTGAGCTTCTGCAAAATTGGATCAATCTGACTGTGTTCTCTCAACTCATCAAGTCTAGCGGTAGAAAAATTACACACTGCCATTACATCAAAGTCAAAATTCTCTGCATTAAGCTGTTCTGTTGTATTTTGGGGCAATCTGGATAAGGCATCAGCCAAATAAAGCAATTTGCCCTTTGTGTAGACCATTTTGAAATTGTACTTTTGCAATTTATGCATCATTCTTTGCAACCTCTCTGGAGCGGAAACCATAGGCTTCTTTAGAATAGTAACTAGAGATTGGTGGTCAGTCTCAATCTGAACAGCTTGACCATAAATATAATTATGAAACTTAGAACATGCAAATACTATTGCCAAAAGCTCCTTCTCAATCTCAGTTTGGGTTAGTGTTCTAGATTCATAGGCTACTGGTCTGCCCTCTTGAAGTATAACTGCGCCATGACCAAATTTTGAAGCATCTCAGGAAAGAGTAACTGGTTTGTTTACATCATCGTATCTTAATGTAGGTGGGGTGGCAATTTTCTGCTTGAGGTCTTCAAATGCCTTCTGGTGCTGTCCCACCCATGATCATACAACATTTATACGTGTTAGCTCTCTTAAAGGTGCTGTCAAACTCACTAAAGTCTGATATAAACTTGCCTAAACAGTTGACCACGCCTAGAAAACGTTGCAGTGCTTGTACATTATCTGGTGCCGACATCTCAAGAATAGCTGTTTGCTTGGTCGAGTCTTGTCTCAAGCCTGTACTCGTGAACAAATATCCTATGTATGTAACTTCTGGAAGTCCGAATTTGCACTTCACAAGATTGAGCTTCAAGTTAAGTTCACGTGCTCTATCTAGAACTTTCTTGAGGTTTCTATCATGCTCTGCTTCACCACTGCCTCCAACCAATAAATAGTCTATTATGGCACCAGGATAACCTGAAAAAAATTGCTCCATTGCAAGCTGAAAGACTTCACTTGCAGAATTTATTCCAAATGGCATTCTTAGGAATCTCTTAGGAATCTGTATCTGCCAAACGGAGTACCAAAAGTAGTTAGAAATGAGGATTTGTGATCAAGCATCACTTGCCAAAATTAACTCTCTGCATCCAAGATGAAGAAAACAGTGTCATTCGGTATTAAGGCTGCAACCTCTTCAGCTGTGTGCATTAAAGGATACTGTCTCTCTCTAATGCTTTGCTCAGATCTCTTGGGTCAATACATATTCTGATTTTCTCTGAGCCTTTTTTGTGAGCTACTAGCACAGACTATACAACACCGTAATTTTCATATTACCACTTAAAAAAAGCATGTGGGTGCTGTCATGCAAGTCTGTGAAATATTTTGTGTTTATAGTGCATTTGTTAGCTATTTAACCAAACAGGAAGGAAAAATAAGTGGGAGCTTGATGCTTTGCAAAACAGTGATTATTCCCAGTGCTATGGAGCTTGGTTCTAAATTTGACAGGTGGAGTGCAACAAAAAAAAAAATCTCCCACTGTAAGGGATGAAAGCCTGACAAGAAAACAGTACATTAGCCTGGTCATCTGCTGTGAGCTGTCAATCACATGCAAATAATGGGTCAAATTACCCTTAGCTCTGATAGCTAGGAAGGTAGGTGTGAAGGGGGAGGGGAGATACCATGAAGAACTAGATTTCAGCCTTCACAAAAGAAATCAAGTTAGAATTTCTAAGAAGAAAGAGCAATAAAATGCACTTTTCAATTCTGTCCTGTAGCATTTGCACTGCTTGTGTTTGAAGTAGTCATTGAAAAAGGATAAAATTTTAACCAAAAGTAGGTGACTATAACACAGCAGTGAATGCCTGTAAAACCAGTGGAATGTCAGGAGCTTTAGGGAAAACGTGGCAGATCTGATACAATTTTTTGGAGACAAACAATGTACTCTGGGATACATAGAGGCAGATGAAACAGAATTATTTCAATATGCCAGACTCTATGTGGTCAAAGTCTGAAATTGCATATAAAAATATCTAAAAAGCTCTAAATAGTCCCAGAGTGGTGTTAAAATGTAGGAAACACCAAACCATGATGAAATAAAGATGTTTCTTTGAGTCTGTGGGTGCGGTTGTCCTTTAAGCATTTTATATACAAACTAACAATGGCGATCATGCATGCTCTCACTGTGGCTGCTCTTACAAAACGGTACTAGGGAGTGCATGCTTCTGGGATTTATATGTGGACGTACTGCCTTGACATGCTCCTTAAAGATACAGCACACTTCACTTACAACTTGATCTACAATTATTACTCACAACTCCTCCTCTCATTGAAAAATATGCCTGATCTGTATATAAAATGAAAGGGACTAAAGATTTTAACTGCTTAACTATTCATATCCATAACCAGGAGAGTCTAATGTCTTCATTTTTGTATTCATTTTTAGCCTCATCCCACAAATCCTTAGCACCAATAACGTAATTTTTTTAAATCCATACAAATAAATATTTAGGTATTTAGGTAAATATATATTTTACATCCACATAAATATTGGTATTGCTGAACCAGTTCTTGTATGATCACATAGCCTACCCCTATAACCTTTGTTTTCTCTTAATTAATTTTATACCTCAAACAGACTTGAAAGGGTCTCAAATGTTCCACAACAATGTCATGTCCTTTTCTGGATTTAAGTTACCAAGTACAAAATAAAATCATTGGCAAATAAAGCAAACTTTTCTTGGCTACCTTACTACTTATAACTTTGTATTTCTGACTCCCTTATATTCTTTACAAATACCTAGCTCTAGCTATAAAACAAAGTAGAAAGAGGACACCCCTTCCTTGATCTGTTCAAGTACAAGTTTGTCAGAGGCACCCTCCCATCCTTATTCTTGCCTTGGACACTTCATATAACCTCCTAATTAACCCTATTATTCCATCATGGAATGCAAATGCTGCCATCATCCTACGCATACAATTCTAGCTGCCTCTAGTGTATGTTTTCTCTGCACTAAGACCTGCCAACAAGAACAATGTTTTTTTACATTCTCTTTCCCTTTGGATCAATCTTTTTGTTAACATTGTCAAATCCCCCCCCCCTACACTGAACCATATTACCAATTCTGGCAACACCTTTGCCATTCTCTCAGCTTGTACAGACAAATATTTTATAATCCTAGTTTAAAACTGAAATGGGTCTATAAATGAAGCTTGGTCTGAAGGTTCTTTATCCAATTTAGGTAATACAGCCACCACAGCTTTCTTCAAAGATGCTGCCCCCTTCCCCCTTTAAAATACTGTTAAACAAAATCTTCCAAATCCTTATCACCTTCTTCCCTCATAAATTCTAGATTTCCACAGTAATAACCCTCTTGATTGATTACACATCAACTCATTTCGTCCTAGCTTAGTTTTAATTGCTGAGCCTCCTCTTCTACTCTAACCTTGACATAATTAAATCTTCCATAAACGCTTACATTTGTGCCTTTTCTTAGTTTCCACATTCCTCTGCTTTATACATATTTTAATACAATTTCTGAAATATCGCAAATACCTCAAAGATTTCTAGTTATTTTTCTTATCATAGGCTTGGTATGCTTGCCAACAACCCTTTCTACCTTCTATTGCCAAGTTGTTGTGCTAAACGTTTTTGTGCTACGGAGTTATGAGAAATTAGTTGCTAAACGGCAACCTTGTTAAACTCCTACAAATACTCCCTTATTTTCCCTTTAGCACACTGCAGTCACTCCACATCCTGTTCTGAGTGATTTCCCTTATTCTGCAATACTTAAATCTTTGTCATCCCTTCTAAATAAATTCTATTACTTATTTCCCCATATCTTTTGCTTTTATTTCTCCCCCATTTTTAAACTCCATGTTCACTTTATTCCACTCACTATTTATACCTTATGGAGTAAAAACAGATACAGGGGTTGAAAGGATGGTCTGGGAATTTTTGGACCTAGAAAATATGATGGAGGACTGTCAGAATGTCTCTACATCATTTTTTTTCTTTTGTCTTGTCTTTATTTAAGCTTTTCGTAGATGTGTTCTCAGTGCTTTTTGATGGCTGAGAAAGAGGATTTACCAGGTAATTCTACTGTGGTGGCAGAGAGAAGGCCTTACAGTAATAATTTGTTCCTCCTGTCAATAAGAGATCTAGGCTCAATGGACTGAAAAATGTCACACTGGCATTTAAGTGCTTCTGCCACAGGCATATAAATGCATTGCTGATGCAGATCCTGACTGGAATTTTGTGACCACATTTGGCACATTATTAAAACCTGAAGCTTTCTTTATATTGACTGTTTAAGGCTGTCAAAGGAAAGATAACAATTTAGCAAAGTGAAAACCCCTGAGACAGGATAGAGAACACAGTAGATATACACTTTTTTAAATCAAAAGGAAATAGGCAGGCTTGGGTAGGCCTCTGCAAGTCACTGAGAAATATTACAAATGTACAAGTAAAAGGAACTCTAAAGTAGAAGTAACAAGTGAGCAAGTCTGTGAAGTATTAATAATTAAGTGAGCAGGAAAAAATGACTAATAAATCGTTTCCTGACAGGAAATTCAAACAGGCTTAGGAAGGCCTCAAATGAAAGAGAGCAGGAGAAGCTAGAACACTTACATCTTTAAAACAAAAAATTGTAAACAGAGTATTCAGCTTCTTAAAAGATAAAACCAATTTGTCAGTCACAATCGGGTCCTACAAGGGAAGACAAAGCTTCAGGGTTATGCTGTCTGTGCAAACTTGCAGAGGTCCTGAGGACCAAGAATGATTAAAGGCTTTCACAGCATTGATCACTACCAACAACCAAATGTTGGTAGGGTGGCCTAATAGTTAAGGTGTTTGCCTTACAAACACAAGGTGCAGGGTTTGAGTCTCACAAGGGATAACTGGCTAAGCTTAAAATGGCTTGCAAGGGCAGCTAGCTTAGTACTAATCTATGAACCTATGAACATCTCTCTGACACTCGTGTGCTCTATCTTGAGGGTTCCACAGACCTTGCACTTTCACCACTTTGGAGACCACTCCCTATGCCAAGGCTGAATCATATCGACTTGTCTGACTGGAAGGGAAATGGGAGACCTGGATTGCAAGACATCTGGTCTACCCATCAGAGAATCTCTCTTCTTACAAATTCCAAAACAGGGATCTGAAAAGATAAAGGGTGAAGATACAGAGACCAGAATGACCTGAGGTACCAAAGGATCTTTATCAAGTGGAGTATGATGAGCATCATCAATGCCATCTACCCAACAGTCCTGAGAAATGTCTTCTCAGAGAAGGATTGTGAAAACATTTTTCTAAATAGATTTTAAAACTCGGACTGAGTAAGAGATTCTGAACAGTTACCAAGGACTGCTGACAACAGGAAAAAGTCTGCAAAAATAACACAATCATTTAAATATGGAACGATGTGAACGCCTTGATGTCTGCGATAAACAGTTACTGGAGCCAGATATTTCGTGAATACTAGCAAAGCAGTTGGAAGTCCAAAGGGTAACACACAGAACTGATAACGTAAGTCAGGCACAGAAAATTCTAAAAATCATCCGAACAGCTTTGAATGAAAATGCATACTTTAAGGCTAGAGCTCTACCATAAAGGTTAGAGAATGGAGCAAAAGCAAAAGAGAATGAAGAGAAACCATTTCAAACTTTGAAATCTTGACAAAAATATTTAGAAAGGAAATTCTAGCACAGGCCTTCAAGATCCTTCCTTCATTGGTAACAGAAAAAACCTTGAACAAAATTCTTTGTCCATCTGACAGTGGGACATCAGTTATTTTCTCCCTGAGCAAGCATATGATGCAAATGGGGAGACTTGGTTCATAGGGCAAGGAGGAATCCCCTGGAACAAGGGGAGGGATTTTCCATTGCCAAATGTACCCCTTCTGAATTGCATTTAAAATCCATTGGTTTGTCATAATCTGGTACAACTAGGGAAGATGAAGCTTCAGGGTTATGAACAGGTTACCAGGGAAGGATGAGGTGGGGCCTGAACAGTCATACTGAGTAGGAGGAGGATAGTCCTTGATTTTTAGAGACTTTTCCTTTCTTTTTGGAGCCTCATTGTCACTGTTTTTTAAACTTCTGTTTAACGGATTCTTGCTGCTTAAATTGTTTATTGAAAAATGAAGCAGAAGAGGAAAGGAAATTATTTGCTTTAAATGAGGAAGGTTGAACAATTTAAGTAATCCCTTGCATCAAATTTCCTCTTTCTTTACATTTCTTGAGCACCTCACTTGCAGAAGGGCAAGCAGAACTTCCTTGTCCAACACAGAATTTAAAATTTCAGTTTTAGTATTTTCCAGAAGGTGTTATGACCAAAGCAAAGCCAATATCCTCATTACTGACCCAGAAGCAGCAGCTCTAGAGGAAGAATCAACCACACAAGCACATTTTAAAACATGCTAACATGTCAGCTAAACTGACGACCTGTTTCCACAACATATCTCTCATACTAAAACACTTCAACAATATTATCCGGTCTTAAAAAGTGGAATATGATGACAATATACAGACACATCAATTCACTATAGTCTTATTTCTTCTATAGCTTTTTCCTCTCTCTCAACATGCTGACTAGCCTAACAGCTCCCTTAGAAGAGAAATGGTTCTTCACTCTCCTGTCTCATGGATTGAAGCACCTCACATCACCCTATTTGGGTGGAGGATATCCCCCTCTCTATAGTGGGAGTTTGGCCTCACAGAGCCCTCATCTTACAAGTGGTGATGGCGACAACAGCCAAACATCGAAACAATCCTTGCAGGCCGGGTGTTATTTTTTCCCCTTAACCCCTTCCCACTATGACAACCCAGTCCCAATACATGTGCTTCCACACATATAAAACAAACCTCCTAGCTACAGCTCCCAGTACTGTTTCGTAGGCTGATACACTAGGCATCATCCCTTCCTTAGCTGCTACACTATCGGGTCTTCACCGGATAGCAGTTAAACAGTGGCAAACACCTTTCTCCTCCCCTTAGGAGGAGGGACAAGTTGCTAGTCAGTCACTCCCTATCCTTCCCTAAGCAGCTTCTCTAGTGTCCAAACCAATAAATCAAACACAGGTCAACAGAGGTAAAGTCATCCTTCTGCAGCACGGAGTTGACCACTCATTACACTCTTCCTATCAAATCAGTTTTCAAGGCAGCTACATAAATACTGCATAGCAATGCACAAACAAGTGACATCAAAACAGATAACTTACAGTACGGTAGGGTTGGGTGAGAGGCCATTCTTCTCACATTGCCAATGCTCCTCTTGATCATCTGTTAAACAAGCAATGCAAATAAAATATCATACTAAAGTACTTCTGCAAAAATCAAGCAAACAGTTGCAAGGTACAATAGTCATTAATGATAATGATGATGCATGACTTATGTTGGTTAAAATGTAAACATTTTATAAAACTGGCATCATAATGCAGTCAACTTAAAATTACTCGTGATGAAACAGGTGAAAGGTGAAATAAAAGCATCTATTCCAAGTCAGTGCATGAAGAATAGCATACACTACTTTTGAAAATGTAAAAATGATAAAGAATTAGTTCTCTTACTACTAACAGCATATTAAGTCCACAAACCACAATGAAGGACATTAACCCACACTAATGCAGGCTATGAAATCTCAAGAATAAAACAGAACATTACACAAAGTACAGCAGGAATCCAAATAAACACATTTAAGCAAGTGACTTTCCATCTGTTTAGCTTACTTCAATTTCAAAGTAACTCCTCTTCTCAAACCAGACTACCCCCATTCTATTAAGTATGTGATGTAATGCCACTGTATCTCTTGGGGAATAACACTCAAAATCTAGAAACCACCCTTCATTTCTGGTGCACTTTAAATTACCTTTCTTTTACCCCAAAATTATCACCTGCTCTTAAACAGCTTGCCCAAATCCCTTCTCCTTTTGTCCTAATTATTCTTTTAGTGCCAACTCTGGCAAAGCTAGCCTGTTTTTAGCTTGAACGGTAAGTTGTTTTCTTACACTGTGTGAATCTTACTTGCTCTACTGCTATGTCTGTCCTGATAGTAATACAGCTACCTTTGATGAAATCCAATCATCATGTTTCTACCGCTATTTCAGGATGTAACTAAAATAGGACTGACATCCGAAGGTCTTTGGTCAGTGTGCTTGCGTACAAAGCTGTACCTCTTCAAAGCAAGTATGCAAACTTTAAATTGTAAATACAGGATTCTTCAGATTTATCTGTCTCAGATATGCTAACTTAAAGACCCAAATAGAGCTACTTTGGCAATAGAGATATTTATAATTTAGGGATCAACCAACAGAGGCCTTGGTCTCACCATCTGAAACATACTAAAAGAATATGTTGTCAAGTGTTTTTTTTTTTTCACTATAATATAATTATATGTACATGTGTGTGTGTGTGTGTGTGTGTGTATATACTTGTGCGTATATATCAAGATCATATGATCACAGAAGTTATATGGCAACTAAGCCTCGAGGCCAATTCCACTTGCCAATGACCACTCGAGGCATGCTTTTCATTTCAAGGACAGTCAGGTCATTCATAACAGAGTTGAACTTATCAACACCCATCCAGTTGTCCAGCTTCTTTTTAAAGGGAGACAATGTAACACACTTGGTGTGGGAATCTGTTACAGAAAAAGAAAGTCTTGTTTATTCGACGGAGTAGATTCAGCTCTCTGACCCTAGTCTTAGCTGGACTGTTATTTATTGAGGTATGACAGTTCTTGGACTACCAGATCTCTTATAGCCATGTAAGCAAGACATCTTGTCCCTAAGGAGTCTGTATGAAACTGAGTATATTGATAAAGATTCCAGTCTTTCTTTGTAATTCAGATCTTTTAGGTCCCTGATCTTTGTAGTTACAAATCTCTGGGGTCCTTCCACTTGTTTGATATGGTTTAATAAGGTACATCCAAACGGGGGCATTGTACTCAATGAATATAATCAAAGCAGAATACAAGTAGGTGAGAACTTCATTTGATCTTACAGAAATACCTTTTGGAGTCGCACAAGATAAATGGATTTAATAACCTCCATTGCAATGTGGTGGTCAAATGTAAGGGAGCTGTTTACTCACGTGCCCCAGTCTCTCACAACCTTTTTCATTTTGAAGTGGTGTGTTACCTATGTCTAAAGCTGCAGCTGGGGGGGGGCTACTAAATGCTACAATGTTGCACTTTTTTGGCAGTGAGCTTGAGCCCATTTTAGCACACGAGCTATTGACAAGTCTCTCTCTCCCACGCTCTGTCTCACACACGGACAATGAAGCAATTTAATGACCATCCTCTCAGCTATGGAATTCATATGGAAACAAAGACATCAACGCAAGAGTGAGATGCACTACAGCTAAAAGATCAGTGACTGAAGTTGTTCTGCTCCCTATGATACTTTAAGGGGCAGGTTTATGGGCACATGCAAAAAAGGACCTACATATAACAAATACAAAAATTATGTACTCACCATAATGACAGATCCAAGTTGTCTTCCTTTCATCTGGTTAAACTTTGGATTATTGTCTCTGACTGGATCTGATCCTGTTGCCTTTTATATGCTGTGAATCCAGGGTTTCGACATGTCCCCAACCCATAATTCCTCTCTTCCTCCAAATACCACAGACTCTGTCCATTTCAACCTCTGGGACAGATTCATTAGCTACCAAAAAATCCCTGGGTGGTATCAAGGTAGGACATTCCTGAGAATGATGTAGCCAAATGATGTACGGGACCTTGATTGTACATCTAGCTTGTAATGGGATATGAATGCGTGGACCAACTTATTGCAGCAAAGATTTCATCGACAGTAACTCTACACATAAAGGCAGATGAAGTATCAACTGACCTTACTGAATGAGCTTCTGGTTTCTCTGTTAAAGAAAGATCCAGTTTTTTATAAACAAAAGCTATTCAATCTAAAAGCTACCCTGACAGTGTGATTTTAGAATCACTCTAGCCTAACCGGGCTCTAGAGACAGTGATGAACAGCTGCCAGATCTCCTACAATCTTTAGTTCTGGGGAGATAAAAATCTAAGTTGTCTGTGAATATTAATTTATTATTCTGATGAAGTTCTACTGAACGAAAACGTATTTGGAGTGTTATCAGAGTTTTGGTGTGTTGCTCATCTACCTTTTTGTGCCATTAAACCTTGAAGAAATTGTGAACCTGAGTGCTTCCTTCCAGCCTGTTTTTCTTCTGTTACTGGTGGCTACAGTAGTTGGAATCCCCATTTTTACTATTTTGGTTGTCTGTGAATATCTAATAAATGCAGGGTATACTTAATGTTTGGGAAGAATACTGGTAGACTAATGGTTTAAGTTTAATGCTGAATTCCGCTTTTAGAATGAATATGGGATTTGCTCTCAAGAAAACCCTAACCTTATGAAAAATCAAGTAAGAGGGTTTACAAAACGGAGCTTGCTACTCTAAGTCCCTTCTTGCTGAAGTGATGGCCACAGGGAACATATTCTTCCAAGAAAGATGCTTTAAATCCGCTACTGCTGTGTGTTTGAAGTGAGTTTTGATAATGCTTTCAAGCATAATACATATGTCCCATGGAGAGATTGCATCCCTTATAGGCGGTCTCAATAAGAAGGTTCCTTTCAGAAAGGTCTTTGAAATCTTTAGTGAAGCTATAGCAATCTGTGTCCAATATGGAAATTGGTAATAGCCATTAATTGTACCTTGACTGTTGAAAAAAGTACAGTTTTGTACCTACCATAAATGTAGATGTTCGAGGATTCCATTGCTGCAGTCCTTACTATTGGGTATAGTCCGCATCCAGTCGGCCCGAATACCAGAGTATAAGGCTGACGTCGGTCAGGGCGTCAGAGTGACGTCAGGGTACTAATGCGCATGACCGGCGTCATATCCTCAGTCTTTTCTTGCCCCAGATGTCAGAAGACCCTAAAAAGACAAGGCCCAAAATACCTGCACCAAAACATGAACAATATATACAAAAATATAAGCATGTAAAGTCACCTACACAACCACCCCTAAACACAGAGGGGAAGGAGGTTGGACTGCAGCAATGGAATCCTCGAACATCTACATTTATGGTAGGTACAAAACTGTACTATGTTCTTCGTTTTCCATTGCTGCAGTCCTTAGAATCCCAAAGCAGAGGTAAGGGAGGCTGGCAAATCATAAAGAAGCAGGAGCTGACAACATGCCTTGCAAAACAGCTGTGGCAAAACCAGCCCTAGACTTAGAGTAGATAGGAAGGTGATAATGCTTAGAGAAAGTATGCACTGAACTCCAAGTAGCTGCTTCCAAAATATCCTTAGATGCCACCAGAAAAGCTGTTGAAGTGGCAGTAGCCCTAGTGGAATGAGGCCTAATCCCAGCTGGAATCTCCTTGCCATGATGGGAATAACAAAATGCAATGTAAAAGCCAATCCACCTAGAAATAGTTTGTTTTGACACAGGCTTGCCCTAACTCAAAGCAAAAGAAACAAACAACTGCTGAGACTGCCTAAAATCCTTAGTCCTGCTTAAGTAATAACGAATTGCCTGTGTACATCTAAAGTATGCAAAATCTTTTCCCCTTTATTTTGGGGTCTGCATAAAAAGTAGGCAAATGAATAGGTTGGTTTAAAGCCACACTAGAAACCACCTTAGGCATAAAGGAAGGATTAGTACGTAATGATACCCTATCCTTATGGAAAATCAAAAGGGCTCGACTGCCATAAGGGCCTGCAACTCAGACACCCTTCTTGCAGAAGTAATAGCCAACAAAAAGCAGTCTTCCATGACAAATATTTCAATTCAGCAGTAGCCGAGGCTCAAAAGGTTGTAGAGTAAGTTTTTCCAACACAAAATTGAGATCCCAAGCAGGAGTGGGGTCTTATATTCTTTGCCCTCTAAGAAACTGCTTGAACAAAGGATGCGAAAACAATGGTGGGTCACAATCATAGTGAGCTGAGATTGCTGCAGCATGAATCTTAATGGAAGAGAAGGACAGACCCTTGTCCAGTAACTCAGTAAGATATTGAAGAGCCACACTCAAATTAGGCTCAGAAATCTCCAAATTCTTTGCTTTACTCCAAAATAAAAATCTCTTCCATTTTACACTTTCCTTGTACTAGGTCTTCTAGCTTCCATAATCACATTTAAAACTTGTTGAGGAAGTTGAGACCTGCTGTGTTTCAACACAGAATATGCCAGGCTGTCAGATGAAGAGAGTGAAGCTTGACATTGAGCAGATGACCGTCCTTCTGGGATAACAGATGTGGAATCAAAGGTAAAGGCCATGGAGGCTTCTTTACCAGACTCCGTAGTAGTGGGTACCAGTGTTGCGAGGCCAATCTGGAGCTATCAAAATCATCCTTGGCCTGTCCTGTCTGACCTTTAACAGTACCTTTGGAAGAAGAGGCAGAGGTGGAAAGGCATACACATGAAGGTTTGTCCAACTGAAAGACAGAGCATCCACTTTCCAAGCTGTGTGATGAAACCCCTTTGT
The DNA here is from genome assembly GCF_019279795.1 of Protopterus annectens. Classification (NCBI taxonomy): domain Eukaryota; kingdom Metazoa; phylum Chordata; order Ceratodontiformes; family Protopteridae; genus Protopterus; species Protopterus annectens. The sequence goes on from NC_056751.1 coordinate 239,018,275, forward strand.
GCAAAACTGTGGCAGCTGGTGGTTTAGTGGAGAAGCGAACAGATCTATGTCTGGAGTTCCCCATGACACTGTCAATTTCTGAAATACATGAAGATCCAGTTTCCGGGGATCCATGATTTGTATGCTTAACACATCTGCTATGGATTTCTGTGATCCTGACAGTAACCTTGCCTGAAGAGGTAGATGCAAGCGCAGTCTCCCATAAAATCATTGCTTGCCTGCATAGAGGATAAGAATGTGTTCCCCTTGTTTGTTGATGTACCACATGACAGTTGTGTTGTCTGTTAGAATCAACACCTGCCCTGGAAGAAGTAACTCCTTGAAAGCCAGTAATGCGAACTGGACTGCTAACATCTCCTTCATGTTGATATGTAGATGCTGTAGTCTGGCAGGCCACTTGTCTTGTATTCACTTTCCATTCAGATGAGCTCCCAAGCAAATCCGAGGCATCTGTCGTTAAATTGTTTAGGTGACATTCCTGAGCCCACCACAAAAATTCTCTTTGAAGGCAAGGTATTATTTGAATGACAGTGTCTAAATCCTGGCAGTGCTGTGTCCATATATTTTGAGATACCATTGTAACTTCCTCATATGCAGTTTGGCATTGGGAAGCACCAGAATACAAGATGCCATGAACCCTAATGCTTGAAGGACTGTCTTTGCAGTCAGCACGGACTGATGAGATAGTTGATGGAAGTAAAGTGATAGACTCTTTTGTTTGTCCGGGGTTAAAAAGGCCATCTGGGCTGCTGTATTCAGTCTCGCACCCAGAAAGCACATGTCTTGAGAGGGTACTAGACTGGACTTTATCCTAGGCATCTTAGCACTGCTATAACATATTCCAGATGCTGTAGAAGGTCTTCCTTTTCTTGAGCCAGAATCAGGCAGTCGTCTAAATAAGGATAGATTGGAATTCCTTGTAGCCTGAAGTAAGCTATCACTGGAGCCAGAACCTTTGTGAATACTCTGTAGATAAGCCAAAGGGCAATGCAGAGAACTGATAATGAGAATCTCCAGCTCGAAACAGATACTTCCTGCAACTTAGCCTGATAGGCACATGAAGGTAAGCTTCCTTGAGATCTAAAGTTACCATCCAGTGATCTTTGCCCAGCAGGGGTAAAAGCTGTTGTAACGTCAACATCTTGAACTTGGGAATGTCCAGATAAGTGTTGAGGAGAGATAAATCCAAAATCGGTCTCCACGTGTTCCCCTTCTTTGGTACTAGGAACATTCGAGAATAAAATCCTAGGCCCCTTTCTGATAGAGGGACTGGCTGAATGGCCCCCATTTGGAGTAACTGAGAAACTTGCTTGTGAGCCTCTTTTCTTTGTGGAGGAGGAACGTCTGGCATGCCTTTGAAAGGGGGCATTGTATGGAAATAAAATCTGTAACCGTGGTGAATGATGTCCAACACCCATCTGTCTTGAGTAATTAAATCCCAATTTTCTTTGAAAAGAGACAGTCGTCCTCCCAAAGGAGCTGCCAGACGAGAATCTACTGGCAGCTGAAATCATTGGGTCTGTTTACGAAAGGACTGACCCTGCCCTCACCAGAAGTCTGAGCAGGTGAACTCCCTGTTCTAGGCCTAAAAGAACCTTGAGCCCTGCCCCTACCACGTCTAGACCTACCCCTAGACTGGGAATCATAAGCAGGATATGTCCACCCCTTAGCAGGCCAATTTCTACTAAACTTGGCTGTACCTGCAAAAATCTTTAACAGTTTGCATAGACTTAGCTTTGTCCTCCATTTTCTTTAAAACTGCTTCCACAGGTGAACCAAACAACACATCAGACTGTAAAGGAGCATCCAAAATCCTTGTCTTAACATGCTCAGCCAAATTTTGATCCCTCAACCAGGCATGCCTGAAGAACAGAACTAGTGGCAGCCACCCTCGAGGAGGCCTGCACAGCATCAAAACCACATTGCAAAGAATGCTTGCCCACTTGTTCAGACACATAAACTAAATCCAGCAATTCTTTACAATCAATACCTTCAAAGCAACCACCTTAGATTTCAATTGTGAAAGGAGATAATTATGATATTTCAGCATGTGAAACTGACAATTCAACGCTCTTATGGCTAGAGTGGAAGAAGTATACACTTTCTTACCCCACCTATCCAACGCCCTTGCCTCTTTGTCAGTGGGAACAGGATTTTTAACCACAGAGGCCTTAACACCTTTAGGCCCCTGAGAAACAGTTTCTGGGTCCGCCCTAGGACTCTTAAACAAATACTTATGAGCTTGGCACCCTATAGTACCTATCAGGTTTAACAGGAGCAGGAGGCAAAGAATCAGGGTTCAGGAAGCCTCTGCAAAACATCTTCCACCACATTTAACACAGGAGGTATAGCTAAGGGCCTATGCTGGGGTAAAACAAGAATTCCCTAAGCCTCTTCCTGGAATCAGAGTAATCCTGGCCTTCCCATTTAAAGTGCTCCCTCATGGAATGCAGAGTCTCTGAAAATGAAAAATCCTCAGGAGGAAAAGCCGAAGGAGTGGTATTATCCACATCAGAATGAAGATAATGAGGATACACCTAAAAATCTTCCTCAGAAGACTCAGAAGCAACTAAAGCCTATTCAAAACTGTCAAACTCTGGTTCCACCCTAGGCCTCTTATCAGGAGGCCCATAGAACCTCTAATCATAGTAATCAAATCTTCTGCCATTTTAAGCATATGTTTCTTAGGTACAGAACCGAAATGCTAGGAGAAGCCCCTACTGAAGCTGAACTTGGCCTACCTCTAAAGAAGTTTTGGCAACAGAAGGAGAGGCTCTAACTACTTTGGGAAGAGAGGGAAGAATAGTTACCTGAGAAGCCCCTCAGCCTGGCCTGCCTCCTGAGAGGTACATCCTGTAACAGTAAAGTTTCTGCCTGAGACTCCATAGAAACTCCTGGCAAAACCTCAGGCTCCACTGAGCCTCCTAAAGAACCGGCGTCCGGGACTGCCGGTTCATCAACCCGCTGTTTTGTCCTTGCGCTTCTTCCGAAGCGGGCGTCGGAGCATCCGGCGGCATTTTATAATTACGCTTCCCAAACACTAATCTGGCACAGTCTAACCTCCTCTTAATAGTGCGTTTGTTAAACCTAGCGACAACCAACAACGTCGTGCTCAGGCCCTAAACAAGGTATACACAATGTATGGTAATCCCTATGAGGTATTTGTTTCCCACAAGAAATACAGTTATTCACTTTTTCTGACATCCGGTTAAATACTGAGGCAAGAAAAACCAAAATGTTCTAACGGAGCCAACTCTGATTCGGTCTGAAACTCCGGTTTGAAATATTTCAGAACGCCAACCTGCACTAAAACTGCTTCTGCATCGGACCACGGCAAAAGACAGAGGATATGGCGCGGTCATGCGGTCTAATGCGCCCTGACCGACGTCAGCCTTATACTCTGGTATTCGGGCCGACTGGATGCGGACTATACCCAATAGTAAGGACTGCAGCAATGGAAAACGAAGAACATCTACAGCCTTCATGAAAAATATCTGACAAGATATCTAGAATAAAAGGGAGAGGAGCTGAAAAAAAATTATCCCTTTAGAAACTGCCCTGACTGAAAATCTCTTCCATTTGCTAAAGTAAACATTCCTGGTACTCGATTTTTATGAAGCTGACAAAATATGAGCCACATGAGCATAAAGCCTGGCATCACTGACCACTGTTAACTCACTACAGCTGAGTGACATCTCCAGGTGTTTCTGCAGTTACATCCCACTAACACCTTTAGACATTAACTATTGCTCGTTCATATTTGCGCTAACAATTCCAAAACCATGCCACATACAAGGTATTAGATTTCATCTTAAAGCTTACACAACACTAAACACAGCTGGATTGATATTTGAACTTTACTTAGTGCAGGTAAAGAGATATTAATTGTTTTTATACATTTATGTATTTTGTCATAAATTTCATGTTTTTCTAAATATCTCAACAACCAAGTAGCACTGACAGAACTGCTTAGCCTTATATGAAAGCGCTCAGCTGAATGAAGAAAATGTAGCTGACAGTATGTGTTCAACTTGAGTGGTTGCTGAGATAATGTAAGTTGTTTACAAAATATTGCAAATTTAATAGTCACAGTGTTTACTGTGACTAATAAAATCATCCAGTTTAAGACCTAAAATCTACTACCACTATAAAAATAGCCTGCATTGAAGAGCTGGCCATTCACACTTCTATAGTAATCCCTACGGTTCCAGAGATATGGACATTTGTTTAATATGTGACGACATAATATCAAAAAGCTTAAGCTCCACCCAATGCAGACTTCCAGAGCTCCACTGGAGGAAATAAGTTAAAAATGGATGCAGCATTTAGATAGCGTCAGTTTCTCTCTCGATCTGGGAGAGGCTGTCAAGATGGATGAGTCTGAAGATCTAGTCAGTAGTCCAATGTCCTGGAAGGTTATAATAAATGAGCCAGATGAAGGGGAACCAAACTTGCCAGGGCCAAAAAGGGGAAATGAGGATTACCTTGGCCTTGCACCTTCTCCCTTTCCAAATAAACTTTGCTGTGAGAGTGAAGGGGTGGGGGGAGGCATACAGGAGACCAGGAAGCCAACTGTGGATTATTACAGCATCGCTCAGTGACTGCCCCTGTGGAGAGATTAGGGTAAAGTAACACTTGCTATTTAGGTACGAAGCAAAAAGATTGCAGCACAATTGACCCCAGTGTTTGAAGATTTGATTCGCCACTGCTTGACTGAGGAAACACTTTTGTAGAAGGATGGATCTGTTCAGTTTGTCCACTAATATACTGGAAGCTCTCAGGACATGCATTTCTATAAGAAAGTGACTTGAAGACATCATCCACTGCCTCACTCTCGAACTCCTGTAATAAAGGGTATGAATGAGTACCACCTTGCTTGTCGATGTACCAGATTAATTCTATGTTGCCCATCTGGATGGAGATCACACCCTTGAGGTAAGCATCCTAGAAAGACTGCAATGTTAGGAGAACTGCACTCATCTCCATGACAATGATGTGGAGACAGGCCTATGTGTGTGACCGAGAACCTTGGACGGTCTTCCCTTCAAAATGCCCCACCTACCCCACCCCAGGAGGAAAGCATCAGTGGTTACTACGGTGGTAAAAGGATGATGAGAAAAAAGACTGACCCTCCAAGCAGAACTGTCCAGGTCAACTACCATCTGATGTGAGACCTGCAAACAGGCGTCACATGAATCCGAGCATGAACAGGATGCAAAAACTGGGACCACTGAAGAACTCTTGTGGTATCTGGCTAGGGAAATCAATGTTATTGTCACAGCCATCAACCCTAGCAGTTGCAGAATAAGTCTTGCAAGGGGTGTTACAGAACTTGAAAGGCCTCCTGATGCTGATTACAACCGTGGACTCTGGGAGGTTTATTATATGATTTCTTGTATTCAGGTGGTATCCAGTGAACTCTACATGTTTTGTGGGTGTCAACTGGCTCTTTGCCTGACTGAGCTTCGCAATTTCTGACAAGTTGGAGCAAGAAGTCCTGTTGCTCGTCCAGAAAATCCCTGGCTGGGACGGTGAAAAGCCAATCATCTAAATAAGGAAACAGCTAGAACCATAACAGTCTGAGATAAGCTGCAACTACTGCTAAGCATTTGGAGAACACCCGGGGGGAGGGGGTGTTGTAGTGAGACAGAATGGCAGTGGCCTGAAATGGAAGTGTTTGGTTCCCAGCCAAACAGGCTTGAGGGTGAAGGGAAACATCCATCTGTCTCCAGAGTTAGGCAGTCAGGCAATCCTTCAGGAATGCTAAAAGGATTTCTCAGAAAAAGGACCCCTAGCATGACATCCACTGAAACCACCCCCTCTTCTCTGTCTTAGGAGGATCTGTCTGCAGCAGCATCCTAGTTGAATGCTTGAGATTTTCTGGGGCATATCTTCTTACCACCCCTCTGGTTTCTGAAAATGGTTCGCTGTGGGAAAAAAGTGGATTCCAACAGCAGAAAGGATCTTACTATGCTGCTCATTCCTGCTGAGTTTCCTTAACCTTCTTCTCCAAAGAAACTGGAACCATCAAAGGGGATGTTAAGGAAAGACATCTTAAAGCTTTCTGCTAAGACACAATCACATCCAGGAGTGTCGTTGGATGGCTATGCCAGTTCTTTCTGCGCCTGCCATATCATCTGCTACATCAGAAAGCAGATGCATTAATATATTGGACATTGACTGCAAGGTAGACAACTGGTACTCCAATGTTTTTTTGAATGTCTGTTAGTAGGTTACCTGAGTGGTACTTGGTGAATTCCTTAATCAAGTCCCTCTGGAAATGCATCAGGTTGGCAAGGTATTTCAGTGCACTGAGTGTGAAAGTCACTGATGGATATGTCCATTTTCCAAACCTGTCCAACACTCTTGGTTGCCCTTCAGAGGATGGACAGACATACTCTCCTCAGAGTTACTTCTTAGTGGCTACCCCCACAGCCATATCTGCTGGGGGGACCCTTGCACCAGTGTGCCCCTGTTCTCAGTATCAGCCAAGATTTTATCTGGCTTCTTAAGAATTCACTCTACCATATCAGTATCCTTCCAAGCCCACTGAGCTACCAGGTCTAAGTGTGTCAGCGTGGGGGGGGGGGGTGTTTACCACCCAGGAGGTAGAAGTGCCAGCTCCAAAAGCCTTGAGGAACACAAACTCCTCAGGAGAGGGTATATCAACCTCCTTTTTGTTTCATCAATTCCAAAATGCCACAAAAGGTGATGTTCTCTAGAGGGGATCTTAAGGATCCATTCTTGTCATCCAAGTCTGTGTCTTCTGTGACTGATTCCAGGGAGGAATCTAAACGTTTTCTCTTATAAGTCTCGGTACTGGGTCCCTGCCTCAATGCGACTTCTGGAACTGGACCAGAATCAAACTTGGAGCTTGTGTGGTGAGCAGTCCCAAGACTGAATGAAGCTGACTGTCTCTGTTGACCTGGATATGCAGACACAATGTCCAAAGGAGGTTGGAATGGAACAGAGTGTAGAGAAAATACCTCTTCACTTGGCCTGGCTCCGCCGAGGCAGAGATCAGGTCCAAAGAGACCTCCATACTATCTGAAAGAAATGTAGGAAGACCCTCCCCTGTCCGGAACCAGATCCGAAGTTGACAACACAGTGGAGCTATCTAGTGCAGTGGTGCCAAGGGGGAGAGATGACTCAAAGCTTTGGTGTCAACTCCAAACCTTGAACCCTGGCACCAATGCTTCAACTGTGAGACTCATCCCAAACAGTAGGCATCAGACTCCACAGTGCAAGGGATACTGTCAGAGTTGAAATAGATGAAACTGATGGCACCGACATAGGTGTTCTTAGGGGGCTCAGAGCTGTGGGCATCAAATCTGATGGATGGACCAGAACAGGAGATACCAATGGATTAGTTGTTGGAGCAGCTGTCAGAACATCCTGCGAGGATGGTGCTGTGAGAACCCCTAGTTGAAATTCCATGCTTAGGGATCTTTGCATCATCCTATCCACATCTGCTTTGGTAAGGCTCCTCAATGGTCAAATGGACCTGGAAAATGAAGCCACTGAAGGTGGTCTCGATGAGTGCCTTTCCTGCAGGAAAGGTGAATGGAGACAAGGGCTTACCAGGTTCGTCGAGAAATGAGGAGGAGGTGATGGAGTTTGGATCAGAGGAGGAGTCAGATCCATCTGACTCAGAATTATTGGTGCCAAACCCAATAGTTCTGATGGGCCCAGAAACCATTTCCCGGTACTGCCTGAACTCTTTTTTTGACAATTTGTATTTCTCTCTCTCCCTTTATGTTTTTCCTTAGGTTGCTTCTTTTCTTTTTGTCTGTTTTTTTCCCGTTTTAGCTGGGGACATAGGTGGAGTGGCAGTGGAAGAAGAAGCCTGGGTATAGACATCTGCATGAGCAGGGATAAGACCTTTCAAGACTAATTTATCTCTATGATCTTGAAGGGCCCTGGTACCAAATGAGGCGCACACCTAACATTCAACAGCAACATGAGTTTCTCCAAGCATTAGACACAAAGGGTCATAGGACGATACTAGGCTATTGGTCCGGAGGCCCTTATAAGCCTAGCCAAGAATTTCACCCATGTTCCCACAAAGTCAGCACCTGTGCAGGGAGTACAGGTCCTGTGGCAGAATCTTATGGCTACAGGCTAAACATTTTTTAAAACCTTGAACTGTGTCTTCCATGGAAAGGCAAGCTATCAACAAGATACACTACTGTCCTGTCACAAAAAAAACTACCAAATACTAGCCAACTGCAAATCACACTAAGAAAAATATGCAGGTTACAGCTTCCAAGAAGGATGATTAAGGTACAGTAAAACAGCACTGGAAATAACACTTTTTTTTAAATAATTTATATAAATATTAACAGAGAAAGTGAAAGGTAGAAATAAACTTTCGGACAAGACACAAGCAAACTAACAACTTATCTGAACAAATTCATCTATCAGAGCCCTAGAAAACACATCCTTCTTGATCAGACAGCAAACAAAATCAGAGGTAATTGGAGGAAGAGAGGGATTAAGGGTAGTGGAGGAGTCACAGCCCTGGATCTACAACTTCTAAAAGGTGTTCAGGTCACATTCGGTTGGATGTGATAATCAAACAGTTGAATCGGATGAAAAGAAACATTGGATCTAATAAATTTAGCACAGCTATGCACTTTTCAACCAATCACTGCACTAAAATAAACTTGCACGGTCTAATTTCATTCCAGGGTACATAGCAGTAAGATAATCATCCTACACAAGCTGCTCTAAAAAAAATAAAATATACTTGTCCAGACCTTACTGAACTAGTTGCCCGGTGTAAGCCATGTAGGGAAATGCAATGTGCTAAGACATTACAAACTCTATGTTCACAAAAAATTCTATTAGCTGCAGGGAACTTAGCCTCTTATCACCTCCTTGTTTCTTGGTGGAATAAACTCATGTGACATTAGGAAACTTGACTGCCTTAAATCACCGTTTAGATTTCTTCCCCTGAATTATGCCACATGCCCAACTTTTGAACTGAATTATTTCACTTTCACTAATACATGCACTCTCTGCAAGCTTATGTACATACTTGGGCATTATTTCCAAGAATTTTACTGTGATGGATTATTTTCATTATTCCATACACAGTACTACATTGTGGATCTCTGGCAGTAATTCACATAAAAAAAGACATAGGGCCTGATTCAAAAGGATCGCATGAGGTGTACACCTCATGGAAACCATTTCTGACTCAGAGACAGCCCTAACACTGTACTGTAACACAAACCCATGCAGCACCATGGTGGCCATGTTAAATGTTAATGAGACATTCCAGGAAAGAGACGTACCAATTTAATTAAATATGTACTTTCCCTCAGACCTGCCTGTGGTAAGGCATTCACGCAGACGCGCAAGTTAACGTGGCAGCTCCTCAATGGTCATGTACATGAACACAGCCAAAAGCTCATGTTCATAAGTACAGGGCAGCTTTGCAGACAGGTACTACTGGGGTTGTCTGTGTGTGTGCGTGTGTCTGGGAGGTAACAGTAGATGGGGTATGCTTGAAAGTGTGTGTGTGTGTGTGTGTGTGTGTGTGTGTGTGTGTGTGTGTATGTGGGATTGGGGGGTCCTGTCAGACCTACACACTCCCCTAGATTAATGATCAAAACCTGAAGCACTGAGTCAGTGAACCATGAGATACCAGAGCCTTAATGTCACTTAACAGGGATGAGGATGGGAGAGAACTACTAGACACCAGAGATTGTACAATCTTGTGCCTTAATAGCACAAACCACTCAACACCAGGTCTACTCTATACTGTGTGCCTTAAAGTTGCTTAATGACAGAAAAAAAGACAACGTAGATTGAGGTAATGAATTAGACACCAGAGAGAACACTTCATTATTTTTGCTTTAGCATCACTTAGGAAGGGGGGGGTTACAACAATGTGCTTTAAGGGAACTTAATATATATATATATATATATATATATATAAAAAAAAAAAAAAAAAGACTACGGGGGTCAGGAGAGGATACTACAAATAACATGCCTTAAAAGCACTAAAAAGGATTCAAATGCTTCTCACCTCTCACAGTGGGCAATAGTCCTCTGTGCCACCACTAGACAACAGGGATAAAATGGATATAAAAAATACAACTAGGAAAAAAAAATAAACTACAAAGGAAAGGGAAAAAGGCTTCAGACTCTGCACCTTTGGCACAGGAAACAGCAACACTAACCTGCCGCGTTAACTGATAAGTCAGTGTGCCAAGAGTTTACTTTACCATAAAATGAGGATCTTGGGCATTATGAAAAGCCTGCAACAGCTTGTGAATTATGAGTTAGGGAAACAGGGCACATCTAAGTATACTTCTCAATCTCACAGCACAACAAATCTAGACACAGCCAAAATTAATAGTAAGACAATGACACACAATCAGGGACTGATTATTACACTTGTAAACTTAGAAAGTCGCTAATGTAACAACAATTTCATTAGCATGTGGCTACTGAAGGATATAAAGTCTGAAACTCTGTCTAGCATTAATGGCGAAGTATGCCCATCCATGATTTACAAAAGGCAGTAAAAAAGGTTGGTCAACTCAGGGTCAAGTTAAGAGGCTTGTGGTGTGTGGTGCAAAGTGAATGGGGAGGAGCCTTTGCCAATGTGATACACAGTCGGACACTGATAACTTTTGTAGGAAAGTGTTGATTTGCACTTGTGGTAGTTAACAGCAATTCAGAGACATGCAAATTAGCCAATAAAGTATATCCTTACTGCGGGTAATATGTCTATGAATCACAAAATACCATATTACGGAAACAGACTTTTACCGCAGCTCCTACCGGGAGCAGCAGGGGCTGTATCTGAATCCTCTAGTTTTTCTTATAGGTTCTAGATTTAAATAGTACGCAGTATGCTAACGTTTCAGATGTTTGAACTGTATTCATGTGTGATGACCACTTCCTCATACAAACTTTAGTCTGCCTCCAACTCGGTTTTATAATTACTAACAATTTTACTTGTTTAATCCCAAATAAATGCAGTAATCTAATGAACGTACTTTTACTGTTTTAATATTGACAGCTTTTCAACTTGAGCTCACTCTGAAAAATAGGGAATGCCCAATAAAGCTAACCTGGTCAAAAATATTAATTTCATACAGATAAGGGTTTATTTCAGTAGTACACATTTACAATGGAATGCCTCACACACAGCAATGTATAAGCATGATCTCAATGGATGGAAATACCAAGTGCTTGACTGCAGTCTTACCTCTTTTTTTGTCAATTCCTTTCTGATTCCATTAAATTTAGTAGCAAACTCCTTAACAGTTAAAGGTTAGAGACAGAAGCGTGTAAAAAAACAGAGGTAAACAAACTGTTTAAATGAAAATAACAAAACAAGCATTATGCAAGAGGAAAAAGCTTGTTTATGACAGTAATGCCACATATTCAGTTATTCAACCAAACAAAGCAAGCAATTTTTTTTTTTTTTTTTGTGGTGAGGGGGTTACTAATTTTACTACAGTATGGCAGGTATTCTATAAGTCAGTGTAGAAGGGGTGCAGTTATTACTCTGCTTCAGATAAGAATTGGTTCCACTGAACATGGTACACTTTGAATGAAGGACTACTAACAAATCTAATGTCTATACTCTTAGCATTAAGTGTACGTATACCCATATATCACAGAGATCTTGGGTGTTATTCAGTAGAAAAAATATCCTTTGCTTGACCATTTATCTTTATTCATTTGAAGACTCAGAACACAACAACCATGAATAATTAAAGGAGCTTGCCATGATATGTTCCCACCTTAGCATGATAGTGTCATCAGCAACTTAACATGGCAGGGACATCATAATGAACGTGTGGATAAAAGCAGCTCTACAGAGAGTTAAGTGACAGTCATCTACAGCCAATGTTCACACAGCTGAGTGGCTAACCCTGCCTTGGTTGCTCTTCCATACCAGACATGCACACACACACACACACACACACACGCGCACAGCCAATTTACAGAACAATCCACCTACTTCATGTCTTTGGAGTATTAGAGGAAACCAGCACACACAGAAAAGCAAAGTGAGCACAGGGAGGACTGCAGACTCAATATAGAAGGCACCCCAGCTGGGAATCTAACATGGGAACCTCTTGCTGTGAGACAACACTATCTGCTGCATCACTGTGTCACTCCCTTGGAGAGGGCCAAGTTACTACAGTTTTATTTGTAATTCAAAAAAGGAGAACACTGCAACACAACTACTGAATATGTTCAACAGTTCCAAAGTGTTTATTGTTCACTACATGCAGAAAATGATACGCATCTAAAACTTCAGCAAGCAATGCAGCACTATACTCCAAGAAGTACACTAAACGCAAACAACTTGTGCAAAGTTGCAACCCATTTGCACTTAGCTAAAGAAGTTTTCTTTGTAATCACTGCTGGCCACCTTCATTTAAGGTTTTGTTAATTCCACTCCACAGCTGTACTACTGCTTTTGTCAAGCTTAAACAAATTATCTAGATATCAGTAAAATATCAATCAGCAAACATGCCACTATACCCACAACATGAAAGTGTAGCTTTGAATTAAAAACAATTTTACAGCAAAGAGTATATGTCTGATTACCAAATAAATTAGAAGTGCAGTGAAAATTTAATCCCAGAACAAAACTGCACATTACTTATACTTTTAGGTATTTCCTAGTGTAATTTATTCATATAATCAACTGCTTAAACAAGTACACATTTTACTTATGTTTAATGATTTTGTTCACAAGTAAACCAGATTACTGCTGTTTTATTTTTCCTTTACTGCAGTGAAACACTGCAATAAGTCCCATGGAAAGGACTGCTAGGTTAAGTTATACATTAGTGGAATCAAGACACATATGCACACATTAAACTTAATTGTGTACAACTGGGGAACAGAATAATAAGTACTATAACAGCTGAAAAGAACGGATGGTAGAGAAAAAAGTTATGTCTTAGCATAACATTCCATCTGTGTTGTTCATCTTCTTTCATTCATCACTGATGGATTCGGTTCCGAGCCCTCGGAACTGAGTCGGCCTTTTTACCAAGCTCGCGCCATCCAAAAAACTCTTGAGCCAAGTCTCTACCCAAAATGCCCTTCTCCCTGTTACCTCAGATCGAGTTTGCTAGAGAAAAGTAAGTAAAGCAGAGGCCACTTCTGCACAACTACCCTAGGGCACCACTTAGACCCAAAGCATCTCCGAGGAGCCTTTGGAGGAGGAAGGAGGGTGGGAAGTGACGAATGAAAGAAGATGAACAACACAGATGGAACCTTATGGTAACACAACTTATCTGATGTTGTTAATCTTCTTTCCATTCATCACTGATGAGACAGAATCTCAAGCTACCCTAAAGTCCATGGACGGCCCTTAAGGAAAAACATTCCTGAGTACCATTGAGACGAAGGCAGCTCTCCCTCTGGAGACCAAGTCCAATTTGTAACAACTGATAAAGGTATGAGGCTTTGCCTAAGTAGCTGCTGCACAGATGTCATCCATGGAAGCTACATATGTTGCCATACATCTAGTGGACTGAGCTTTAACTTTTGGCATAGGTTCATTACTGAGGGAATAGATGAAACGTATGCAGTCCCTTAGCCATTTTGATAATGTAACGTTGGAAACAGCCTCTCCCATTCTGGGCCCAGAAAAGGAGATGAAAAGCTGTTCAGATTTACGGATAGGTTTGGTCCTGTCCAGATAAAATCTCAATTGTCAATGTACGTCTAAACAGTGATGGCAGTAATCTCCTCTATTGGAAAAATTCGGAAAGTGCACTGGTAGGTCAATGGTCCAGTTTATGGAGAATTCAGAAACAACTTTGGGGAGAAAGGATGGATTCGTCTGAAGTGATACTCTGTCTTTATGAAAGACCAGATAAGGGCTCTTGATACACAATGCCTGCAGCTCCGAGACTCTTCTGGCAGACGTGATGGCTACCAAGAACAAGGATTTCCAAGACAAAAACCTTAGGTCACACTTCACAACAGGTTCAAAAGGTTTCTGAGTCAAAGACTGAATGACTAGAGTAAGGTTCCATGACTCCATGGGCTGTCTGACTAGAGGTCTGATATGTGAAGTCCCCTTGAGAAAAGCCTTGCAAATGCGCAGAGAGATAAAAGAGGTGTCAACTATACCATTGTGGAAATTGGAAATTGCTGCTAAATGTACTCATACGGTAGAGGCAGAGGCTCCATTATCAAACAACTTAGCCAAGTATTGAAGCACTGCAGTAAATGGAGCCGAATACGGGTCTAGCATGTTATCCTTGGACCAGATGGAGAATCTTTTCCATTTATCCTGGTATAATCTTCTGGTGGATGGTTTATGAGAGGCCAGAATGATGTCTTGAACAGACGAGGAGAAATTAGCTTGCCTGGCTGCTAGTGGAAGTGGAAAAACCAAGCTGTCAGCTTGAGACTGGACAGATTTGGGTGACTCAACCCTTGGGGATGAGTAATCAGATCTGGTAGAGGGTCCAGAATCCATGGCGGGTAAACTAGGTGAGGCCAAAGGAAGGGGAACCAAACTTGTAGAGGCCAGAATGGGGCTATGAGGATCACCTTGCATCTCTACTGAAGAGCTTTCTTTAGAAATTGTGAGATCAGACGGATGGGAGGATAAGAGTAAAGGAGTCCCGTGGGCCAATCGTGGATCAGAACATCCCTCGGGGACTCCCCCTCCAGGGGAAGTAGGGCAAAATAGTTGCTGTACTTGGTGTTAGATGGGGAGGCAAAAAGATCGAAGCAGGGCTGGCCCCATTGCTGATGACACCTTTGGTTGACGAACCACTCATGAGGCATGAGGATGCATCTGCTCAGCTTGTCTGCAATCACATTGGAGCTCCCCAGGATATGCATCGCTATTGGAAAGCAGTTGGAAGCTACAGCCCACTGCCAAATTCTCATGGCTTCTCGACATAGGGGATAGGACTTTGTTCCTCCTTGCTTGTTGATATACCAGACCACTGACATATTGTTTGACGGAATTGCAATTGTCCCGGAAGGGAGAGTCAGATGGAAGGCCTGTAACGCTAACAGCACAGTTCTCAGCTCCAAAACACTGATATGCAGGTGGGCCTCTGAAGTGGACCATATGCCTTCGACAGTCTTTCCCTGGAAATGCCCCCCACACCTGATCAGGGAAGCATCCGTGGTCACAATGGTTGTGGGCTGAGGAGATTGAAATGGATGACTCCACAGTTCTACGTCTGGCCTCATCCACCAAAGCAGGTCCTGTTTGCACGAGTTGGTTATTCGAATATTGTAACTGAAGGGGTGATAGTTTGGGAACCACTGACACAGAAGGCGCCATTGCAGAATCCGCATATGTAGCTTTGCTAGAGGCACTATTGGGATTGACGCTGCCACAGAAACTAGGGGCCTGAAGAACTCCCCTTGCTGAAACTGTTGTTTGTGAAAGTATCACCCAGAGATGAAGCCTCAATCCATGAACTCTGGGAATAGGGATTAAATACTGCTCCAATGAACTCTATTTGTTGTGTAGGGACAAGGTTTGATTTCTCCCAATGTATCATTATTCCCAACAATTTTGCCAGAGAGAGTATAATGCAGTGCTGTTACCAGGAGATGCTCAGTGGGGGAGTTAAGGAGCCAGTCGTCCAGATATACACCCGGAATCCTTTTAGTCTCAAGTGAGCTGTTACCACTGCCATGCATTTTGTGAACACTCTGGGGGCTGTAGAGAGATCGAACAGCAGGGCACGGAATTGATAATGACTGGCTCCTAGCCAGAAGCAAAGCAGACTCCTGGAGAGTTTTGTCCATCCTGATGTGGTAATACGCATCCCAGAGATCTACAGAGCACATCCAACTGCCTTCTCTTAAAAAAGGGAGAATGGACTGAACCATGACATTTGGGTGTCAGACTTCTTTAAGCTGCTGAGATCTTTTTTTAGCACCAAAGAAAATCTCGAGTAAAATCCGGATCCACGCTGGTCTGGTGGGACTGGGTGGATGACTCTTTTTTGAAACAGCTTTATATCCTCTGAAGCTGCTTCTTCCCTTTGACTGGGTGGAACTTTGGGAAGTTTTCTTGGGAAATCTGGCTGACAAGAAAAGGGGAATGGTGTAACCTCTGGTGATAATGCTCTGCACCCAACGATCGGTGGTGATGGACTGCCAGGCAGCTTGGTGCAGAGAGAAATGACCCTTCACTGCTTCCTCAGGAGTGCTGATAAGGCTGTCCAGAGAAGGAATCCCTGGAGCCCTGATTATGAGGGCCCCCTATGCTGCTATAGAGATGTCTTCCGGAATTGTTACCCCCTCTGCCTATGTAAGTATCACCACCAAATGCAGCACGGAAGGGACCCTGAGATTTCTTATGCCACATCTTTCCACTCCTCTGACTCCTGAAGAAGGTATGTTGAGGACTGGAAAACCAAGGGCCTACGGCAGACAGGGTCTTTCTGTCTTGCTCACATCTGGCTAGCATGTCCTTCACTTTGGAGCCAAAAAGGGACGAAGCTTTGATGGGAGCATTCAGAAAGGAAGACGAAGGGGTTCGCGAGGTCACAAACGCGCATCCAGGCATGACGCCTCATAAGAATGCCCGAACCTGCTGCTCTAGCCACGCCTTCGGTTGCATGTAACAGCAACCTCATGGACGAGTTGGATATTGATTCCAGGGTTGCGAGCTGCAAGGCCACTTTGTCCCTGACCTCGTCAGACAACTGTCCTGCAAGTGTCCCAGAGAGTTTGGTGATCAAGTCCCTCTGCAGCCTTGTAAAATGTGCCAAATAATTCAGGGACTGTATGGCAAAGATCCCTGATGCAAAAACTCTCTTCCCAAGTCTGTCCACCACCCAGGACTCCCTGTTGGGCGGGTGGACAGCACGACTTTCCTCAGCCAAGTTCTTTTTCATGTCCGCCACCACCATAGCATCAACTGGTAACTCCTTAGACCAATGCAGGTTCTCCTCGGGAAGGGAGAGAATTTTGTCTGGTCTCCGAGGGACTGCCTCAATGGAATCTGGGTTCTTCCAAGCACGCTGCATGACGTGTTAATCAGGAGATGGGGTCACTCAAGAGGCAGAAGGCTGGGCGCGAAAAGCCTGCAGGAACACGGACTCCTCAGACGAATTGTTGGGAGGGCCTCCAGTCACCTCTCTGCTCTAACTTTTCCAGGATGTCTCCAAAGGAGACATCATCAGGAGGTGACCGTGGGGACCCTTCATCATCATAATCCAGGTCTTCCATTAAGGACTTCTTGGGTGAGTCCATGTGCTTCCTCTTGCATGTCTTTTTTCGAGGGGACTCCGCAGTGGGGGTCTCAGAGGAGGACTCAGAAGAGCGGGTACCCTGAACAGGGGTCCTGTAGCTTTTCTAGCCAGTATCCCAGGGGGTGGTCTGTGACAGCTGTAGCTCAGGGGATGAAAACTGGGGTTCCGACATCAAAGGAGTGCTGCCAGAAGCAAGAGCCCTCTCCATCGAGCAGAAGGCAGGCAGGCCGGCCTGAAGAGGGATGGGAGCCCAGAACAGAGAAAGACAACCTCAGGACCTGGGTCATACAACCGCTCTGACAAATCCGCCCCCACGGATGGAGCCTCAAGCAGGATTGGCACAGACGTGACTAATGGCACCAAGGCTGGAACTGAAGAGAGAGGTGGTTCCATACCCTGGGCCAACGCGCCCGTCCCCCAATCCCCAGATTGAGGAAGGACCAGTTCAGCAGGAACCGAAGACCAAAAGGACAAACTTGGAGCCAGAGTGAGATGCACCGTAGGTGCCGAGGTGATGGGTTCCAAGAAGGATGTCGGAGCAGAAGGCTTCAGAAAGTACAGTTTTGTACCTACCATAAATGTATATGTTCGAGTGCTAATACAGCTGCAGTCATAACAGATGGGTTCTCCTGCCGTCAGGCGGGTCCTCGGTCGGCCGAATTCCAAAGTCTAGGTCTGGCGTCAGTTGTCGTCGCTTCTTCCCTGACGTCAGTGTGCCAGGGGTATAAAAGAACCAGCCAACGCCATTTTCTTCAGTTTTTCTTGCCCCAGATGTCAGGTGCCCCCAGAAGGAAGGCAATACATAAATTTGTGTAATAAAGCAATGCAATATAATCAAAATACAGTAGTTGCAAGCAAATACACCATACAAGAATACCCCAATCAGGTTGTATGAGGAGGTGTTAGCCAATAGGCCTGTCCCAAGAGGGGAAGGAGGGAGGGAAACCTGGACTGCAGCTGTATTAGCACTCGAACATCTACATTTATGGTAGGTACAAAACTGTACTATGTTCATCGTGCATACAGCTGCAGTCATAACAGATGGGTAGAATCCCAAAGCTAAGAAAGGGGTGGTAGGCACTAGGTGGAACTAGGAGGAGCCAGGATGCCCTGCAAGACTGCAGTGGCAAAGCCTGCTCTAGTTTTGGAGTATAATGGTAGGTGGTAGTGCTTGGTGAAGGTATGCACAGAACTCCAAGTGGCTGCTTCCAATATATCTTTGGTAGGAACTCCTCTGAGGAAAGCTGCAGAGGTAGCTGTGGCCCTTGTGGAGTGAGATCTGATGCCTGTAGGTACAGTTTTGCCATGAAAAGAATGGCAAAAGCGTATGCAGTGGGCTATCCATTTTGAGATTGTCTGTTTCGAAATTGGCTTTCCTTGAGCTCCTACAGCATAGGACACAAAGAGCTGTTCTGATTTTCTGAAAGGCTTTGTTCTGTCCAGATAACAGAGTTGTCTGTGGATGTCCAAGGAATGTAGTAATCTCTCCCCTTTGTTTTGAGGATTAGGATAAAAGGTAGGTAAGTGTATGGCCTGATTCAAAGCTACCCTGGATACCACTTTAGGCATAAAGGATGGATTGGTTCGTAAGGAAACTCTGCCTGATGGAAGATGATAAAAGGCTGCACAGCCATGAGAGTTTGTAGTTCTGAAACTCTACGAGCTGAGGTAATAGCTAGAAGGAAAGCTGTTTTCCAGGACAAATATTGCAAATCTGATGAAGCAGCTGGCTCAAAGGGAGGCAGGGTCAGTTTTTCCAGAATGAAATTGAGATCCCAAGCAGGTATTGGTTGTTTCCTTGGAGGTCTTAGATTCTTAGCCCCTCTGAGGAACTGTCTTAAGAGAGGGTGAGAGAATAAGGGTGGATCAGTGTTGTAGTCTGCAGAAATGGCTGAGGCATGGATTTTGATGGAGGAGAATGAAAGTCCACTGCTTAGCAGCGCAGCTAGATACTGTAGTATTTGAGGTAAATTCAGTTTTCCAGGATCCTGGCCCTTTTTCTCATTCCAGACACAAAACCGTTTCCATTTTGCAGAGTAAGCTTTTCTAGTTGACGGCCTTCTGGCCTCCAGAATGACATCCTGCACCTCCTTGGAGAGTAGGGTCTGTTGTGATGCTAAGGAATCTTCCATGCGGCTAGATTGAGTAATTTTAGCTGGCTGTGAAGAGTTTTGAAGCTGTGCTGAGTCAGAAGAAGAGGCATTAGAGGCAGGGTCCATGGTGGGGAATGCGTCAGGCTCCTCAGGAGTGGGTACCAGTGTTGTCTTGGCCAGTCCGGGGCAATGAGAATCATCTTTGGTCTGTCTGCTCTGGTGTTCAATAGAACTTTGGGCAGCAGAGGAAGAGGTGGGAAGGCATAAACTGTCATTGATGTCCAACTGAAAGAGAGAGCATCCACTCTCCAGGCCTTTGGATGGAAAATCCTTGAGCAGAATTTTGTCAATTGGTGATTTTTGTGGGAGGCAGAGAGATCTATGCCTGGCCTTCCCCATGCTTGGAATATTTCTGTAAAAACTTTTGGATGTAACTTCTATTCGTGTGGATCTGTCATATTTCTGCTTAGGTTGTCTGCCAGCGTGTTTTCCTTGCCTGGCAAGTACTGTGCTTGTAGTTCGATTTGTAAGTCCATGGCCATGTTCCAAAGTGACATGGCCAGTCTGCATAGGGGGTATGAATGTGTTCCTCCCTGTTTATGTACCACATAACTGTGGTGTTGTCCGTTCTTATCAATAGTTGACCTGGTTGCAGCAGGTCCTTGAAAGCTATAATAGCCTTTATTACTGCTAGCATTTCCTTTTGATTGATGTGAAGGTGCTTTTCTTTTTGGGACCATTTGCCCTGAATGCACCGATCTGTCATGTGCGCCCCCCATGCGTAGTCCGAGGCGTCTGTTGTGATGACTTGATTTGCTTGAGGCTTGCTGAATGGAAGACCTGTGTTTGTTTGGCATGCTTGAGCCCACCACAGAAATTCCTTTTGTAGACATGGAATTAGTGGTATTATTATTTCCAAACTGTGGCTGCGTTGAGACCATATGTTTTTCAGGTACCATTGAAGTTTCCTCATATGCAGCTTTGCACATGGGATTAGTAAAATGCAAGATGCCATGAATCCCAGAGCCTGCAGGATTTTCCTTGCAGTCAGCCTGGTGCAATTTGCTAGTGCTCTGAAGTATTGAGTTAGTTGCCCCTGCTTCTCTGGCGTGAGATAGGCCATCTGGGTGTTTGTGTCCAAGTTGGCACCCAGGAAAATTATCTTCCGAGAGGGTATTAGCCATGATTTCTTTTTGTTGACTGTGTATCCCAGAGAGTTCAACAACATTTTTACATAAGCCAGATGTTTCAGAAGAATGTGCTTGCTGTCCACTTGGATCAGGCAGTTGTCGAAATAGGGGTATATTTGTATCCCTTGAAGTCTGCAGTAGGCAATTACTGATGCCAGGCATTTCGTGAATAATCTGGGTGCAGTAGATAAGCCAAAGGGCAATGCAGAGAATTGATAATGGGTTGAGCCTGCAAGAAATCTGAGGTATCTTCTGCAATTTTGTCTGATTGGGACATGCAGGTATGCCTCCTTGAGGTCCAATGTTACCAGCCAAGACTCCTTGCCCAGCATGGGAAGAAGTTGCTGTAGAGTGAGCATTTTGAATTTTGGTACGAGTAGAAATGTGTTTAGGATGGATAGGTCCAAAATAGGTCTCCAATCTTTTCCCTTCCTTGGTACCAGGAATAGCCTGGAATAAAAACCTTGACCTTGTTCGTGTGTAGGTACCTCTTGAATAGCTTTCATGTCTATGAGATCTGTAATTTGCCTTTGTGCCTCTGCCCTTTGATTGTGTGGCAGGTTTGGCATGCCTCTCATTTTTGGAAGGGTGTGAAAATGGAATCTGTAGCCTCCGTTTATGATGTCCAGGATCCATTTGTCTTTTGTGACAATACGCCAATTTCTTGAAAATAATGCCAGCTTTCCTCCTAATGGAACTGCCATTTGAGTCTTGTTTGGCATGCAAAGGGGAAAGTCATTGGACTTGCTTTCTGAATGATTGCGAGTTATCCTCACCACCTCTTTGTGCAGGAGCTTGCCATTGTCTGCCTCTAAACGATCCTTGGGATTGTCCTCTGCCCCTTGAGCGCCTGTATCTGCCTCTTTGGGGTCTGTCCGTGGCTGGAAAGGACCAATTTTTGGAAGGCCAATTTCTACTGAAACGTGGGGGTTGTACCTGTAGAAAATCTTTCACAGTTTGCATTGATTTAGCCTTTTCCTCCATTTTCCTTAATACCTCCTCAGCATTAGCACCAAATAATACATCCTTTTGAAGAGGGGCATCTAGTAATTTAGCTTTGACATGATCAGGCAAGGTTTGTTCCTTGAGCCAGGCATGTCTACGTATGACTGATCCTGTAACAGCAGCTCTACATGAGGCCTCTAGAGCATCAAAACCACATTGTAAGGTATGCTTACCCACTTGTTTTCACTATGCATCAAATCCTGCAACTCCTTCAAGTCTGGTTGTTCAGGCTGTGACATTTTACTTTTCAATTGTGATAACAAAAACTGTTGGTATTTTAGCATATGGAACTGACAGTTTAAGGCCCTCATGGTTAAGGTAGCCGAGGTATATACCTTTTTTCCCCACCTTTCTAAGGATCTGGAATCTCTCTCGGAATGTAATGGATTTTTAGCAGTGGAGGCCTTAATTCCCTTGGGGCCCTGTGAGATGGTTTCTGGGTCAGCAGCATGGCTTTTGTATAGAAATTGGTGCGAGTCAGGAACCCTGTAGTACCTGTCAGGCTTAACTGGGGCTGGAGGAAGAGAGTCCGGGTTAAGGCAGGCCTCCGAGTAAACATCATCTAGGATGTCCAAGACAGGAGGTATAGCCAGAGGCCTGTGCTGAGGTAGTAAGAGAAATTCCCTAAGCCTTTTCTTGGAATCTGAATAATCTTGGCCTTCCCAGTGGAAGTGTTCCCTTAAGGTATGCAAAGCTTCCCCAAATGAGTAATCCTCTGAGGGGGATACAGAAGGAATGGACTCCTCCGCATCAGAGTCTTCAAAAGGGGAGTAAGAATGTTCCTGATCATCAGAGTGCTCTGAAATAATGGAGCCCTGATCAGAGGAGGGGGATTCTTCCTCCACTCTGGGCCTTTTGTCCGGTGGGGGTTGAGAACCCCTGATAAGAGTAATTAAATCCTCAGACATTTTAAGCATCTGTTTTTTAGGCATGGGGCCTGGAGATGGGCCCTGAGTAGCTTGTCTTTTAGAGTGCATGGCTGCTTTAGACTTAGTGAAAGCCTTGATGGCGAAAGAAGAGGAAGGTCTGAAGACACCTTGAGTGGAGGTAGACCTGTCCACATTTTGAGGTTCAACGCCAAGAGTGGCTTCGGTATCAGTAGTCGGGGTGTGGGCCGAGGAGCCTGCGACCTCGGGCACAGGAGACACCGCCAATGAAGTGTCGTTGGTAGTCAGGGGCTGCCTCGCTGAGAACCAGACCACGTGTAGTCGGCTTTGGCGTGGTGTCGGTAGAGGCCGCGGACCTCGTGTGTCGGTCCTTATCTTTGCGTTTTTTAGAAAAAACTGGAGTCGGAGTATCCAACGACATAATATAGTTAAATGTTTTTCCAAAATAATGCTGGGCGAACTCCGCCCGACGCTTAATGGTGCGTTTGTTGAATGTAGCACAAAAGCGGCAGACCGAGACGTCGTGGTCTGGGCCTAAACAAGGTATACAGAGGGAATGGAAATCCTTATGCGGTATTTGCTTCTCACATGAAATACAATTATTAACTTTGTCTGACATCGGTCTGAGGCAAGAAAAGTTTCCCCAACGGGGTACTTAGCTTTCAAGAAGACTTCGGTTTCAAAATTTTCATAATTTCAGGAGCTGGCCGACCGGCACTTGCGAACTGCTTCTGCTTCGGGCACCGCGCGGCAAGAAAGACTGAAGAAAATGGCGTTGGCTGGTTCTTTTATACCCCTGGCGCACTGACGTCAGGGAAGAAGCGACGACAACCGACGCCGGACCTAGACTTTGGAATTCGGCCGACCGAGGACCCGCCTGACGGCAGGAGAACTCATCTGTTATGACTCCAGCTGTATGCACAATGAACATCCAAGGTGTTTGAAGGAGGAGTGTAAGATGCAGTCCGTGGATAAGGTAACCCAAGTCCTGCAGGTGGATGGGTCTTAGAAAGTTAGGGAATCCCCCTGGCCAACAACAGCTGGTCTACAAAATGCACCACGTCATGTTCAGAAAGGCTGCTGGTGGATCTAGTGGATACTCCATTCGGGGAGTCAGGACATTTGATGAAAGGGCTATACGCTTGGCCCAGAAATGGATCTACAGAGGGGGAGTATCGGGTCCGTGGTGTAAGGTCTGCTGGCACCGAAGTCTCTAGTTTCGAGACCGCAAGTCATCATCATCTTCTTTCGGCTGTTCCCATTAGGGGTCGCCACAGTGGATCATCTGTTTCCATTTCTTTCTGTCCTCTGCATCTTGCTCTATCACACCAACCACCTGCATGTCCTCTCTCACCACATCCATAAACCTAATCTTAGGCTTTCCTCTTTTCCTGTTACTTGGTAGCTTTATCCTTAGCATCTTTTTCCCAATATACTCAGCATTTGTCCAAATCAACGTAATCTTGCCTCTCTGGCTTTGTCTCCAAACCTTCCAACCTGGACTGACCCTCTAATATACTTACTCCTAATCTTGTCCACCCTCGTCACACCCAGTGCAAATCTTAACATCTTTAACTCTGCCACATCCAGCTCTTACTCCTGCCTTTTTTTCAATGCCACTGTCTCCAACCCATATAACATAGCTGGTCTCACTACCCTCTTGTAGACCTTCCCTTTCACTCTTACTGGTACTCGTCTATCACAAATCACTCCTGACACTCTTCTCCACCCACTCCATCCTGCCTGTACTCTCTTCTTCACCTCTCTTCCACACTCACCATTACTCTGAACTACTGATCCCAAGTATTTAAACTCATCCACCTTCGCCACCTCTACTCCTTGCATCCTCACCATTCCTCTATCCTCCCTCTCATTCACACACATATATTCTTGTCTTAGTCCTGCTGACCTTCATTCCTCTTCTCTCTAGAGCATATCTCCATCTCTTCAGGGTCTCCTCCACCTGTTCCCTACTCTCACTGCAGATCGCAATGTCATTTGCGAACATCATAGTCCACGGGGACTTCTGTCTGATCTCGTCTGTCAACCTGTCCAACACCACTGCAAATAAGAAAGGGCTCAGAGCTGATCCTTGATGTAATCCCACCTCCACCCTAAATGCATCCGTCACTCCCACCGTAAACATCACCGCTGTCACACTACCCTTGTACATATCTTGTACCACTCTTACATATTTCTCTGACACTCCGAACTTCCTCATACAATACCACAACTCCTCTCTAGGCACCCTGTCATATGCTTTCTCTAAGTCTAAAAAAACACAATGCAACTTCTTCTGACCTTCTCTGTACTTCTCCATCAACACTCTCAGAGCAAACATCGCATCTGTAGTGCTCTTTCCCAGCATGAAACCATATCACTTATCACTAATCATCACGTCCCTTCTTAACGTAGCTTCCACTACTCTTTCCCATAACTTCATGCTGTGACTGATCAATTTAATCCCTCTGTAGTTACTACAGCTCTGCACATCACCCTTATTCTTACAAATCGGTACCAAAACAGTTTTTCTCCATTCCTCAGGCATCCTCTCACTTTCCAATATTTCATTAAACAATCTGGTTAACAACTCCACTGCCATTTCACAAACACCTCCATGCTTCCACAGGTATGTCATCTGGACCAACAGCCTTTCCATTCTTCATCCTCTTCATAGCTATCCTTACTTCTTCCTTGCTAATCCATTGCACTTCATGATTCACTATCCTGACATCATCCACCCTTCTCTCCCTCTCATTCTCTTCATTCAACCCCTCAAAGTACTCTTTCCATCTGCTCAACACACTCTCCTCGCTTGTAAGTATGTTTCCCTCACTATCCTTTATCACCTTTACCTGCTGCACATCTTTCCTAGCTCGGTCCCTCTGTCTAGCCAATCAGTGCAGGTCCTTTTCTCCCTCCTTAGTGTCCAACCTTTCATACAACTCTTCATATGCCTTATCCTTAGCCTTCGCCACCTCTCCTTGCCATGCACCTCATCTCCTTATACACCTGTCTACTTTCTTCATCTCTCCGACAATCCCACTTATTCTTTGCCAACCTCTTTCTCTGTATACTCTCCTGTACTTCCTCATTCCACCACCATGTCTCCTTGTCGTCCTTCCTCTGTTCAGATGTCATACCAAGCACCTTTCTAGCCGTCTCCCTTACTAGCTCTGCTGGAGTTACCCAGCTATTTGGTAACTCTTCACTGCCACCCAGTGCCTGTCTTAACTCTTTCCTGAACTCCACTTCACAATTATCCTTTTTCAATTTCCACCATTTGATCCTTGGTGCTGCCCTCACACTCCTCCTCCTCTTCTTGACGTCATCTTACAAACCACTATCCTATGCTGCCTAACTACACGTTCCCTGGTCACCACTTTACAGTCTCCAATCTCCTTCAAACTGGCCCTCCTACATAAGATATAATCCACCTGTGTGCATCTTCCTCCACTCTTGTATGTCACCCTATGCTCCTCCCTCTTGTTAAAATACATATTCACCACAGCCATGTAGTAAAGGGGGTCAAATCCAGTGAGGTCGGTACAACGCTCGGTGCACCACCATGGCCGTCCATATCTTGTACTAACTATACACACACTATATACCACTGATGTCATTTTGAATGTTCATCTTATATGTATCACCATGACCTACCCATTGTTGTTGTGGGTAAACATTTTACAATACTAAATATCTTTAGTTTCCCTTATTTACATAGAATAACACTGATGTTGTAGTCCCTTATTCATAAATCAGTTTTGAACTAAGATTTCTATAAGTGTTCACCAATGGTTCTGATAGTAGGATAGTGTTTTTTGGTTTCTTGTAATTAGTTTGCTGACTAATAAGTACTTTATAGCCATTCCTTTAAATTCTTCCCATGTGCTTTTACTTCTATCTAACCAATTTTGGGCTATGTAAGACTTCATCATTGCACACAGTGTGACTATGATGTGTTTATTTTCATAGGAAAAATTGGTAGGGAATACATGTAAGATTGCCATTTCCCATGACAGGGTAGATTTAGTATATCCTTTTTTTTTTTCTAACTTGGCTCTTAACGAACACCATAATTTGTAAACATTCTTGCAGCTCCAAAAAATATGAAGTGTGTCTGCAGCGCTGTTTTGGCATATGATGCAATAAGGTGTGTGTGAGAGATTAACTTTACTTAGAAAAAGTGGTATGTGATAATTGTTATTAATCATAATTTGGGTGTAAATTAGTTTTTTGAGGGGGGGGTTAGTTTCAAAGTAAGCTCAATTGCAGCAGATTTTTGCTCAACAGTGATCTTATTATTTTTCTCTTCCCAACATTTTGAATATAGAAGTGCAGCTTGGTATTTAATTTTTGTTGTTAATCTATAGGCATTTGATAACATTTTAGATCTCAAAAGTAACAGGTTAATAATTTGTTGATATAGCTGCATGTCTTGGTTATCTATTTTAACATTCATAGTAATTGTGTTAATCAGGTATTTTAATTGGTTGATTATGGTGTTATAACTTTTATTTACTTCAAATCCTTGCCTAATGTTTTCAATTGAAAGGCTTTTGACCTGATAGAGATCCCATACGCTGATATTTTTGATTATGGGGTACTGAGTCAGGTTTATCATAGTATTATTTAGTTTAATATTAGGATTAAGGTATACTGGTTGTCCCACTACCAAAGACTTAGGGAGGATACCAGCTTTTGAAATATTATTGTGTTTCTTATGATTATGGGGTGGACCTTAAAATACTTTAACATCTTAGAATTCAAAAAGGGTACTGCTTTAGGATTTAAATTACATGAGATTAGATGATTGTAATATATTTTAATCCATAGTGGATACCATGCTTTGCTGAATGGTTCAAAGTTTGTTATTTGTATAATTCGGCTAGCATTTATAATGTTATAGTATGTTTGGAATTCAGGTAGACCTAGCCCCCCTTTCTGTTTGGGTAACGTTAATCTAGAATATTTTATTCTTGTATTTTGTTTGGATGACAATTAAATTTACCTAGTAGTGTTTCGAGTTTGGAGAAGTTGTTTTTGGGTATATTTTGATTAATAGCACTAAAATGAAACAACAATCTTGGAAGAATATTAATTTTTAACTATAGCCGTCTTAGTGGAGACAGATTGAGATTTAACCAACTCTTAGTTTCCTCAGTGATAGTAGTCCAGGTTTTGAGCAAATTGCTTTTAGTCATATCTTACTGAGGGTGAGTGAACATGATACCCGGATATTTAAGATTATAATTGACTTTTATTTCAGTTTCAGGGAAACATAATTCTTTATGTCCTAGAGTATTCAGAGGGAATATGACTGATTTTTTTGGGTTAATGGCATAACTGGATATTTTTGAGAATTTTTCAATTGAGTTTAATAGCTTATTCAAATCTGTATTTGGGAATTCAAAATAGATGTTTAAATATCAGCAAAAGCTGTATACTTTATTGGGATTTTTGAAATATTCTTAAGATGGTGATACGTTCTTTGTGATATTTTAAGTAGAGGTTTCTATGCATATATTGAACAGATATGGTGGTAGTGGGCATCCTTGCCTTGTACCATTCACAATTTGAATAGGTTTTGATTGCTTTTTATTTATAAACAGTATTGTTGTGGCATTATTGTATAAAGCCCTAACCTTGTTTATATAGTCTTCAGGGATGCTAAATTTAATGAGTATCTTTAATAAAAAATCAAAATTTACCCTGTCAAAAGCTTGGGTTGCATCTACTGAGAGTACATAGCTGGGGCCTTTATCATTCGCCTTTAAACTAATGATTGAATCAGTGGTGACTGTATTGTCATATATTTGTCTGTTGTTCATAAAACCTAGTTGTTCAGAAGATATGATAAGAGGTAAGATTTTTTTTATTCTACTGGCTAGGACTGTAGAAAGAATTTTGATATCAATATTTATGAGTGCTATTGGCCTGTAATTATTTGGATTTGATGCTTCAGACTTGGGGTTTTGGTATGAATATAGTTTTTGAGCTATTGATATAGAAGTCTTTGGTACCATACTTTATGTATGCGTATACTTTCAGTAATATTGGAGATAATTGTTTTTTGAAAGTCTTGTAAAATTCTGCCACATAACCATCTGGTCCTGGTGATTTCCCTGATTTCAACCTATTTACAGCAGCAATAATTTCCTCTACATTTAAGGGAGCTTTGAGATTATTTATTTCTGCTTTATTCAGCACTGGAAATTGTAACTCTTCAGTAAATTAATGAAATAATGATTAATTAAACTGGCCCTGAGAGCCATACAGGTTTTGGTAAATCTCTTCAAAGGCCGCTATAATCTCTTCGTCCGTATCTAGAGATTTGTTATTATAGTTTAATTGCTTTATTTTGGTAGGGTTTTTTTATGTTTATGATACTTGCCAGCGCTTTTGAGGGTGATTGAGCCCATTCAGCATATTTGTGAAGAAGTTTAATTTCATTGACTGAGAACTGTTCTAACTGAATTTCCTCTAACTGTCCCTGTAGTGTAACCATTTGACTTTCAAGTGCTGGTGAATGATTAATTAGTAATTCTAATTCTGTGTTTAATTTTGATTCTATTCTTCTTTTTCCATGTTTATTTTTTTTATAGAAAGCAGCTTTTTGAATTAATATTCCCCTAATAGTGGCTTTTGTCGCTTGCCATTGAATGTCATATGGTATATCTGTTACTTCTAGGTTATTTTTAGCTTGGGTGAGAATGTCAATGCTATCCTGTGAAACTTCTTTATTCTTTAATAAGTTAGTTTTTAACGTCCATTTCGTAACTGTTTGGAGTCTTTGCAATGAGCTCCCCAACTTTATTGTAATGTTTATTTTTGCATGATCTGATATTGTTCTAGGTTCACTATTGTAGGTGACTGTATTTAATAGAACTTCAGAAATTAAAATATATCTATTCTCGACCAAGGCTTGTGGTATGGTGAAAAATAAGTGAATTTACTAGTAGTTGTACTATTCCTATAGTTTTCAAATGGGTCAGCTAACTTAAAGTCTTCCATTATTTCACTTATTAGTGTAGTGAGCTGAACAGGTTGCTTATTATCCTTATTTGTCCTATCAAGTTCTGGATTAATTATCATATTCCAGTCTCCACCAATGATATAGAAGTAATTAGGAAAGTCCTCAAATATTCTATACAGCTCATATAGATAGGTTACTTGATGCAAACATGGAGCATAAACATTTAGGACTAAAAGTTTTTTTAAACGACGGCAGTTCACAAGTAAAATAACACCATATGCCATTTGGGTCATAACTACCCTTCATTATGGTGCCATCAAAAGATTTTAACTACTACAGCAACTCCCATAGAAGCCATACTGTCACCAGCAGCAACAATATGTTTCAACCATTTTTTTTGTATCTTTCTCCCATTGTTCTTTCAACATATGCATTTCTTGAATGAAAGTTATCTCTGCCTTAGATTTAAAAATTAAATGCATTAATAGATTCTTATTTTTCTTATTTTGTAAGCCCTTTACATTCCATGAATCCATAGAAATCATCAAAAAGCTAAAATACACAGAATACTGACTTTCAGAACTAAAGGAAGTATATAGGGACAAATTGACCTTTCTAAGTTATTAGAATTTTTGATGCAGTTCAATGGTATGAATATGTGACATCACTCCCTTTCAGAGCCCCCCCGTGCATATCCACACTAGCCTAACTGAAAGAGAACTAAAAAGAACATTAACAACTATAATACATACAATTTCTGTCATTCTAAGTCCCTGCAACAAGAAACAACACACAACAGCTTGTTCAACCAAAGCATATGTAAGAGATAGGATTTCTAACCCTTACTTCAATTAAAGATAATTAAGCTGAGCATTTTTAAAACTGCTTTTAACTGAGATTTAGATATATAACTTAATAGGCAATCTAAACATATTACAATTCAAAGCAAATCATAGCTTTTCTATTACATTCACACATAGCAAATACGTACATGCACAACTGAATATAACTAATTATAGTTTATTAGTCACTGTTTGCATGTGCCTTATATTTATAATTCAAATACAGTCCTTTTTACTGTACAGCATTACTTGTTGGGTCTGTATGTACAGCTAAGAGCAATTACAGTTCTGATTATCCATTTGTTATATATGACTCAAGCACATATACATCAAGATTCAGCTTAGTGATCAGACAAAACAGTATCAAAAAGTCTTTCATAGTCTCTTCTGTTCAAAGTTGGTTGTTGTTTCTTTTGGCTTTTCGTGGTTAGGGGTCGCCACAGCGGAACTCTGGTCCGCTAATGACTGGTAATTGATTTTTACGTGCCGAGTTACCAGCCCTGACGCACAACCTTCAACGAAGGTACGCCCTTTCACGCATGTCTCCACGCAGAAGACGCTCTAGCTGAGGATCGAACCGGACAGCATCTTCAAAGTTGGTATGCTTACATTTTTAATGCATACTTATTTGAAAGCTAAAGAAAACGTGTGAACAGTAGATAAAACAAAACAGACCCAACATTACTTTGCTTTCCTAATAAGGACTAGTTATTGTATGCAGCTGCAGCAGCTGCTTCAGCTTCTGACTCAGAAGATTTTAGCCCAGCTTGTATATATTCAGGAAAGAAGAAATAACAAGAAAAAAAAAAACAAGAACCTATATACTTACATTTATATATAATTGTTTACGTTGTTAGACTTCATTCTGGGCTGGATTTACCTTCCGGATGCCATTTGCATGAGATTCTTCACTTTCTTAATCAGGAAAATCCAAATCCAAAGGTTTTCTGAAATGTGAGAGGCTTGCTTTTGTTTTTAATTGCAAATGTGGGTTTTCAGCGTTATTTGGGCTTAGATAGCTGCCGCAGTTGTTCCTTTGACCTCAGTTATGCTTAATCTTCCTGATTCACAGTCATAAAGAATTATGGGTGTTGTAGTGCATTCGGAATGGCGTGGAGATACTGTTTGAACTGAATTAGAATGCCCGAATGGAAAGCAATGTATTTACATTGAAAAAAGGTAATTTAAGTACTTTACCTTGTCATTTAATTTAGCATGCACAGATGTATAGAAGTATTTATTCATTGTGTTAGGATCCTTTTGAGGTAAAAGCACATCACTTCATGGCAGTTCTTTAAAGGATTTGAGAAAAGCCGTTTTTGCTTCTTTATTTTTTACTGCATAATTTAAGCCATTATATTGAAATTACAGAGTCGCTGGATATTTCACTTGGAATCTGATATTTTTGCTTACTAAGTGCAGTAAGGCGATAGGACTTGTCTTAACTGTTTTAACTGTAGTGGCAGATCCTGCACAAAGGTGATCTTACAGCCATTCTATACTATGTGTTTTCTTTTTTTTGCAGCCTGAATTATTGCTTGAGCATGTGAAGCATTAAGAATCCTTGCATATATTTGTCTGGGGGCATCCAGAGTTTGAGATTCTCACAGCTCGGTGTATTCTTTCAATAACAATTATTTGAGATAATTCTTTGTTGTCAAGAAGGCAATCAAAGACTTCTGCCACATTAGTAAATTGTGATTGTTCATATCTTTCTGGGATGCCTATGATCAATACATTATTCCTTATTGCTCTAGTTTCAAGATCAACCAGTTTCAGTTGCATTTCTTTGACTTGAGTGTTCAGTGATGGAAGCAGCTTTCTGTATTTCTTCTATATTTGTCTCATTACTCAGTATTCTAGCTTCATTTTTATGCAGACTGGTTATTATTTGATCTAAGTTGTTGCCAAACGCTGCAAGTTTTGCAAAGAAAGATTGTATTTCTGTTTGCAGAGGCATCAAGGCTGCTTTTAGTTCCTCCATGTCAAAAGATTGACCGCTTTTTGGTTTCATTTGATGCTTTGCAGCTTCAGCTGGTATTTTGGAAGTCTTCTGCCTCTTAGTGATGGTTTCTTTTTCAGGAGAAGCAATCTGAGATAATCTTGTCTTAGATGTGTGTTTCCATCTGATCCATTTTTTTTTGTTGTGTGCAAGTTTGCTTCTTTTCTTCTTTATAGCTGCTACTTGCTAATTACAGGCACCAGCACATGTACTGGAATCAGTGCTTAGTCATCTCACGGATCCAAGGTATGTATTTCTTATTTTTACACTCAAGGTTAAAAATAAGCTTCCCTCAGATAAGATATTAGTTTTAATTTCAGATAAGATGCTTTTTTTCTACATTTTTGCTGCAGCAGTAGCTTTAGATGAGGTTAGATTCGTAGTTAGACGTTGGAGCAAGCTGAAGTGTGTACTATCTAGTTGGCGGCCATCTTAGAATCCCAACCTGTCAGGTATCTTGGGAGCAGGATGCTGACAGTCAAGACAGGCTGGATGCAGTAATAAAAAAAAACATTCTCTAAAGCAAGCAATGTATGAGGGTCAGGTGCAGCTTTAGGTACATGTAACTGTATCAAATCATAACACATTTTCTGTCTATAGAAAACTCATTCTGGTCCCACTGAAACAACTCTCATATTAGATAAAATATCACTGAAAGAAATTTCTTCAGCAGAGAAGTCTAATGTAATGCTATCAGAATCAGAATGCTCATACAGAAGAAACTGCTGACATACAACCACACTTCCCTGCAATGTCTGCTCTTCTAACCAAAAAGGCATGTCAGAATAAGAAGGCACCCTTTTCCTTTTCTTGCCTGAAGATTCAGAAGGCATGGAAAAGGCAGTGGTAAGTACCTGGGCAAGTACTAGTAAATCTGCCTATTTCATTAAAATAGAAACACGAGTTTGGAAGTTTCTCTCACATTGCACATACTCCCTGAACACAGTCTGACCATTAGGCACAATGGATTCAGCGTCTACATCCTCATGTTAAAAATGTTTAAAATAAGGTTTCTCAACTGGTACTAATTTGACCTGCTCTTGAAGGATCGCTAGCTGAGTGACAATCACAAAGGACAACTGAAGAATCACTCACTCCAGCATAAAAAAAAACTCTAAAGCTTTTTGCAGTTCAGCTGCCTTTTATATGGAGCTCCATATGAGTTCCTGGCAGTTGGAGAACAAGGGAGGGTACCCAAAGCTCTAACAGCTGGCTGGTGAGGGGTAAAGTCCCAAAACAGCTTAGGCTACTGCAACAGTGTGTTGAACATCACTAAGGGCTTTTCATCCAGGAAAAAGGAGGTCATTGTCCCACTGTACTCATCCCTCATTAGACCCATTATAGAGTACAATGCCCCATTTGGTATGTACCTCACAAGACATCTGCAACAGCTGGAAAGGCCACAGAAATACCTCACTAAAAGAATCACAGGCCTAAAGCAGATGGCCTATGCTGACCGTCTAAAAAACTCCAGCTATACTCTGTGGCATATAGTCTACTCAGAGGCAATCTCTGCTTAACATACAAGGCCATGTCAAACCCAGAGCAGATGGACATGCCCCACTTAAAGAAATCCCAATCCCTCAAGGCCACACGCTCCAGGAATCTAAACCTTCTCATCACAATGAAAAAAAACATGCTGGAGGGATAGGTTCCTGACCCAGAGACTCCCCATACTCTGGAATAGACTGCCCATACATGTCAAGCAGAGTGCCTCATTGGCCCTTTTCAAAAGGAACCTTGACGATTGGATGGGAAATTCACCCCGGGGATCATCTCAGTTGCCCTGCTAGACAGGGCTCCAGGGAAGTAAATATTGTGGGCAGAAATATCCAGGGAATTGTTATGGCTAGGCTTGTATAGGCCCTAGGGCCAATAGACTAGTACCAACCTATGAACATCAATGTTAACCATTCAAAACTTAAATGCTCCCTCCCTGAACATTTGCACAATCATTACACAGCTTGCTTTAAAATATATCTAAAAATCTAGTTAAAGTCAACTGGTCCAGACGAAATGGGCATTGACAAAATGGCCAAATCCAAGAGTCTAAATGTCACTGCACTGTACTACCATTTTAGCTATGTCCCCAATAACTTAGCCATAAGCAAACAATTTTATAACATTTCTCATTCCAGTTCAGCCCATGCTCTCTACCTAATAAAAACTGGCATCCAAATTATGTATACTTCTGTCTCTTCACTTCTACTTGTACAGTAACCTTTACGAAAAAATACTGACTTTGGAAAATACATTGTTCAAGTCCTAAAGACTTTTGCATTCTAGACTCATTTTAGATATTGCATATGGATCATTTCCCACAGGGATCCACTTTAGAGTAAATGCAATGCCACCACATATGTGCAACAATCAGAAAAGACAGTAGTGCAAGCAGTAAGGTCATGCTATTACAAACAGATGTCACACCTTATAAAAATAAAACCTTATTTTTGCACAGTTACAAAAGACAAACACATACTGTCCTAACAATTCAGATGTAGCTGATATAATAATCAAGTTTTGATATAACTATCAGCTGTACTGATTTCATTTTAACTTCTGAAATGCTGTATGCTGCTCTTTAGTCACCTATTCAAACTGCCAAATAGATTGCTTTGTTTACCTAGCACTGTCAATGTTAAGGGGTGTTTTGATGACATCTTTCCATGATGTAATATGGCTTGTATGCAGCAAGTACTGCATGTTGAAAAGGCAAGTACTTTAACTTGAAAAAAATACAGTAACTAGCAAACACCATCAAAGCAGATTTGCAGAGGTGTTTTTCCCCTTCGTGTACTCCTTGAACCGCTGCTACATGCGCATAGCAATTCTGAGATAACATTACCTTGGAGTAGGAGGAATACTTAAAGATGCTGCAACCTTAAACCAGGATGGCAGTGTAGATGGGTGACGTCTTAACTACAGCCTAGGCAAAAAAAGTTTAACAGTCCATACATATGATAGACCTAGCAGGGAGGATGGGCATGCTCATCCTAGAGAGAGGACCCATGATTATGTGAATAGATCATTCAAGCCCTGGTGGTGGGCTGGACATGTGTAATGGTCAAGGAGGCATGACTGTCCTAGAGCCCAGGGTAATCATGTCCCCAGAGACCACGCCTCACTGCATGCCCACCCTAACAACTTAGTACTGGCATGCTGGAGAGGCACAGCTAAACAAAATATAGGTGTGTGCTCTGGACAATGTTGCAGAAGTCTACTCCATCTCCAAGACAATGCTTTCCACTTTCATTTACACAAATTTGTAACAGAAATAGATTTACATTACATTGTAGACTGTTGAAAGTTTTTACAAACATTTTTTTAAAAAGGTTTTAATACAGTTGTGTGATAATGAGATTATTTAAACAGCTAGAAATTAATTGTACTTTGTATTCTGAAGAAGTCTTATAAAGATGAAAGCACTTAATACAAAGTATATGTAATATTTAGTGGTTGCTTGGTGTCATACTGTGTGTCATTCTGTGACACTTCATTGAGCTTATTTGTGGCATTTCATTACAGTAACTCATCCACTTCATTTTGTTCATTGTGTGCTTTCCACTTTCCTTACCAACTCTGCTAGGTGATTTCATTTTGGGGAGAGTGCTGGACCAACTTTGTTTTCCACTTCCCCTTCCCTCCCTACCAGTAGCCCCCAAAACCATATGGCTAGGGGTGAGATAATTAGGAGAGGTGCCTGGCAGTTGATGGACAAGCTGCAGCACAAGGACACAAAAAAGATGTTACAACATTGGATTTAAAATATACTCTGTACACTCACACATTTACAGACTCACTAGAACAATTACAGTCCAAGAAATTTTGAAGATCTACGTCTGAGATTACAATCAGATCATACCTCTTAACTTTCCACATTTTTGCATCACATTTTGGGCTGTTCCTTGTGAAAACTAGTGGGCTTATTGCAAATCAGTGAGGACTGAAGTCACTAAATAATGACATACATTTGAGTTTCAGACTTTATATCCTTCAGAAAATGCGTAACACAAATCCTATTATTCTAGCAACTTTCTAAGTTTGTAAGGGCAATATTTAAAATCTGTCCCTATTTTTGGGCCTTTGTTTAGCCCCCCCATGTTATTTTAGGTTTTGTCCAGATTTCTTGCTCTCAGAGGTTGGGAGGTATGAATTAGATAATGTCAAAAGGATATCAACTACAATCTGGAGATATGTGACCTCAAGGCCACCAAGTTGGACACTAACACTCTTGGCTGCATCCTGACGTCCTGAAAAAGATGCATCCTTGGTAAAATCAGACACCCAAATTAAGAATGCCAAAATCACAGACACAACATTACTGAATTCGGAGAAAAACAGCCAAAGTAGTATTGTATCCAGTAACATACTCCTGTAGGACTTCACACAGTATGCTGGAGCAGGTGGTCAGAAGCTATCTCAAAGTACGCAAAACAAGTGCAGAATGGCTTAGCAAACTCTTAAAACTCTTTATACAACTGTGAAAGCTTAAAATTCTGGTGTGCTGTTTCAGGGCCAGCACTGTTCACCCTGACTCTATCTGAGGTACAACTATCACTGACAGTCTCCTCACAAATATTCCAATACATTTATTCCCAAACATCAGCCTCATGCCACAGATTGACAAAGTGCTTACAGTGCCCCAGACAAACCATGTTCAATTGGTGGCACAGGCAATGGAGGGACTATAGGTAAGTATAAGAGTGACCCAACCATACAGGGGGGTGAGGTATCCAAGGCTCATTGCAATAAGCAGTGTACAAAGCCTGGAGAGCTGCACTGCATAACAAGTGAGTTCGTTAGTTGAGAGGTTGCATATAAAAAGGAAGCAAGCATGCACATCCTGAGGGCAGTTATCATGGAGCTGACAAGGCTGCTGCAAGATAACAGTTATAGCTTACTCCATGGCACCAGTACAACACTGCTCCAGTGTCCTACTTCTCTTCACCAGCCCTGAGTATGGGTCAGTGTGAACTCAGAGGAGTCTAAGGTGGGTCCAGTAGACCTAGTGAATGAGGATGGGGAGCTGGCAGCAGCTAATGATTAGCTGCACAAAGAGAAAAAAAAAGTATTTTCAAAAGAGTCAGATGGCAGCTACTTACCCACAGATGCAGAACAAGCTATAGTCTTTTTTTCTTATAAAATAGAACCATCACTCTTGTTTGGCATCCAAAAGTATCCCTACCCTCAGTGCACCAATGAAGAAGCAATTTTCTAACAATATGAAAATGTGGGCACAAAACTCAAAGGTTTTTGCCTGGTACAAGTGTGACAGAGGAGGATCAATATTTGTGAGAATACAAATAGCACTGTCAATAAGGATGTTCTACTTCTGAGTAAATGTCGGAAAACTGTGATAGTTGTAAGTATGAAAAGCCTAGAAAGGCTGTGTATAAAAGTGGAACATTAAAGAATCACTGACTTTTGACAGCTGAATGTGTAACATGAGGGTTCAGTGTGGAAGGATGCTTTGACAATGTACTAGGTAGAATTATATAGATATATTGAGTAAAGCGAGTATGGAAAATGTAAGCTGTGGCAAAATAAATTCCCACTGAGTATGGATTTATTTTCCTGTGAATAATACCAAGAAGATGGGCAGTCAAAATGAACTAATGGAACATAAGAATAATTCACTAACAGAGGAGTGATACAGCAGACACATTAGCTAAACATGATATGTGTACTTCAGATGAAGGGAGGAAGGTGTTATATGCATTATATGTATATACACGCATTTATATATATATATATATATATATATATATATATATATATATACACATACATATACACACACACACGCACATCTATGGTTATAATATACAAATACTATGTTATATATTTTATATATATATATAAATATTTATTGACATTTGATTACCAGCAAAGTCCAGCTGGGTAGAAGTCCACTTTCAGGGGAGGCCAGGGAGGAAAGCTCAAATTATTACAAAAGATTTTAAGAACAATGCTTTTACAATCTTCAAAAATAAAACAAAAACATCTGTAGTTTAAATAATAACAAATTAAGACAATATAAAAACACTGGTTAAGAATCGATACAAGTTGCATGAAAATCATTTTATTTTTAGAGAAATTTTAGACAGTTGGTAGAGAAATTAAAGGTAAGTTAGTCTAATACAAACAGGAATTGTAATATGAAGTGTGGGAGAAACAGGCTTATGGTATATTTAGAGAGAAAGTCAGGGAAGAGAATTTAATAGAAGTAAGGAAGCAAATAAATAAGGGAGAGTATGGACATATAAGGAATGAAAAGGTACTAGTGTACGTTTAGGAATAGAGTTTATCCTGGTTTTGAGCAAGAAAAGACACACATTTCAGCTAGGAAGTCTTTCAGAAAGGTGTTGAAACATGGGAGAGAGAGTATTGACCTGATGGATACAGGTAAAGAGTTCCACGCCTTAGCAACCTAGTACGTTTAGAAACTTGTAAAAAAATGTTTGTATAAGCACTGTTGAATTAAACCACAGAAGTAAACAGAAATGGTCCTCAAGGGTCTAAGAACACCATAAGCTCCACACCAGAATCGAATAAAAGAGAATTTATTTCAAAACTTAAAGAACAACGTTAAGCTCTTTCATCCCACCAAGTACACTCTGGGACTTCTTCAGAACAAAAAATAAAAGCATTACAAACATAAGTCCATTAATCAATCAATACAATTATTCAATTAAT
Source organism: Protopterus annectens (assembly GCF_019279795.1). Taxonomy (NCBI): domain Eukaryota; kingdom Metazoa; phylum Chordata; order Ceratodontiformes; family Protopteridae; genus Protopterus; species Protopterus annectens. The sequence continues at coordinate 239,057,197 of NC_056751.1, forward strand.
AAAAACAACTGATAATAAACCTGTACTAAAACAACCAAATGCATATAAATAAGAAAAAATAAGACCATTATAGAATCATTAGTAAAAATATAACTATGTTAAAAGATTCAAAGATCCAAAGCTCTTTTCTTTAACACAGATAATAAAGAAACAGTCACTGAGACGTGGTGCAACATTTGCTTTTAACCTAATCAACCAATACCTTTCTCCGAGTTCTATCTGTAACTCCCAACACCTTCCCCTTGTACTTTGCGGCACAATTTCTAAAATACCAAATTTAAATTATGTGACCTTGGCATGTGAGGATGAGTTTATAAAGGGCATTATTCATATTGCCCTTAGAAATGGCATGCAGATGTTCAGAAACTCTAGATCTAAATTTTCTTTCAGTTTTGCCCACATACAAAACTATTACATGTTTGACAAAATGATATGTACATCACTCCTCTAGTATTACAATTACCTTTTTTAAGTTTAATAATATGTCTAAACATCTCAAGATGGATCATATCTGTGTCTAGAATAAAAGGACATTGATTACAGCTGCCACATCTAGTTGTGCTCTTAAAAGTTAAGGGGGGGTTGAAGTTTTGTGTGTTCCATAAGATATTTAATATTCTACCCATTTTGTAAACGAACCCTGGTGTATGTCCCAAAAGATTAAATATTTCCAAATTACCTCTGAAAATATTCCAGTTCTTTGTTAGAATTGTTCTCACTGTTTTTTTCTCCTTCCCGTAAGGTACTGACCATACTCATGTTGAACTTAGGATGACCATTATCATTACTGTTAGGAACAGTAACTGGATTCCCACTACATAAAAGTGGTTTGTATTTGCCCCCCATCCTTCCAATAACTCCTTAGTGATAGATGTTAACAATTTGTCTGGATAACCTCTTGACTTAAACATTTTAGTTATGAGAGCAGTTGCCCTTAAAATAAATTTCTCTTGTTGTGTCCAGGATGAAAACTCTGGAAATCCAAATAACTATTCGAGAAAGTCTTCTTTATAAAAATTTGAGTGACAAATGTTCTATTCTCATCTTTCGAAACAGTCACATCTAAAGAGTTAAGAGAATCTTTAGAGGGAGGAGACCCTGGAGAGGTGGAGATATGCTCTAGAGAAGAGAGGAATGAAGGTCAGTAGGACTAAGACAGAATATATGTGTGTGAATGAGAGGGACGATAGAGGAATGGTGAGGATGCAGAGAGTAGAGTTGGCAAAGCTGGATGAGTTTAAATACTTGGGATCAACAGTTCAGAGTAAAGGCGAGTGTGGAAAAGAGGAGAAGAGAGTACAGACAGGGTGGAGTGGGTGGAGAAGAGAGTCAGGAGTGATTTGTGACAGACTAGTACCAACAAGAGTGAAAGGGAAGGTCTACAAGAGGGTAGTGAGTCTAAGTTACATGGGTTGGAGACAGTGGCATTGACAAAAAGGCAGGAGTCAGAGCTGGATGTGGCAGAGTTAAAGATGTCAAGATTTGCACTGGGTGTGATGAGGGTAGACAGGATTAGGAATAAGCATATTAGAGGGTCAGCCCAGGTTGGACGGTTTGGAGACAAAGCCAGAGAAGCGAGATAGCATTGGTTTGGACATGTGCTGAGGAGGGATGCTGGGTATATTGGGGAAAAGGATGTTAAGGATGAAACTGCCAGGTAAGAGGAAAACAGGAATGTGGTGAGGACACATGCAGGTGGTTGGTGTGACAGAGCAAGATGCAGAGGACAGGAAGAAATGGAAACAGATGATCCACTGGGGCAATCCCTAATGGGAACAGCCAAAAGAAAAGAAGATGATGTGAATTTAAAATAACCACAAATCTGGTTTAAAAAGTCAAGAAATCTGTTAAGATCTGTACAGTAACTCTTCCAAAGAATAAAAATGTCATCCATGTAACGAAAGTATGTGAACCAGGATTGACTATAAGTACTTGTAAATATATACTTATTTTCCCAGAATAAAGTTGACATAAATGGGGGCACAAGTGGCCCCCATTGCCACACCCTGAATTTGTTTATAATACTCCCCTTCAAATGTGAAGAAATTATTGGCTAGCATGTACTCCATGGTGGCCTTTATAAAATTTATCATAGTGTCACTGAATATAGTTAAATCTCTGATGGCTTCATAAAAAACTTCTAACCCCTCAAGGTGGGGAATTAAAATAAAGAGATCAACCACATCAATTGTAGAAAAAAATACAGCCATCAGTAATCCAGCCCCTCATTAAATTTGATCAAAAAATCCCACAAGTCTTAATAAGTGATGTACTGGTTTAACTGATTCCTTCAAAATCCTGTTTATAAAAATACATAAAGAATAAGTTAAGCTATGTTCATCTGAAATTATCACTCTAAATGGTGGTTGCTGGATACACTTGTGGACCTTCGAAATACCAAAGGCAATAGGTATCAGGGGGTGGTCAGTTTTCAAGAAGTTATTCCTCTCCACAAAGGTGGCTTAGCAACAGACCTAGGGTATTATAGACCTATAAGTTTGACGAGCCTCATCTGTACAGCTAAGGAACGTATCCTCACGGACCTCATAAATAAAGACATTGGTGACCTGCAAACCATGGATCCAACCCAAGCTGGCTTTGTCAAAGGCAGATCCTTCCTGTTAAACCTGGTGGATTTCTTAAAAAATGTGACTAAGGCCATTGATGAGGGCAAGTCTGTGTACACATCATAACTCGACTTGGCAAAGGCCTTTGATACAATCGCACACTCGGGCATTACTGGAATAAGGAATCTTCCAAGAATAACTGAATTTTTCTATGTGCTAAAAAAACTTCATTTCTTGAAGATGTGTGATACTTAGTGTCAAAGTATCATACTGAGCTAATCAACAATCTACATAGTTAAAAATAACAAATCCCCCGCCTTTGTCGGGTTTCATTACTCTTATGGAATTATCTTGTCTAAGTAAGCTCATTCATTAAAGTGTGTTCATCTTTTGTAAGGTTGAAAGATTTTTTTATGAAACCCTTTGCCAAGTGCACTACGAATATCACTCTCACATGCTCTTTTGAAAGCTAGAACAATAGGACGCAGTGGGGGATTAAAGTAACTTTTTTTCTTGATGATATGTTTGTTTCTTGAAGCGGTCTCTATTTGCGCTTTAAACATAATTTGGAAGTTTAATTTTCGTGTGAAAAGTTTAACTTCTGTAATCACGTCCACTATCCCCACCTTACATGTTGGTACACATTTGAAAACCTTTTTGAAGAGGGGAAAAATAAGTTTTATTAATTTCAAGACTTGTGTAATTAAATATATTAAAACCCTGGTAACTGAGGCATTTTCCTTCATAATTGGTAGCAATGCCATCAAAATTAATTGTATTCTCTGTGTGGGTTCCTGTATGACGACCCCCTGTCCCTCCCCCTGTTCACTTTTGGGGAGAGGGGACTTGCTAAAAAAGCGTTTTGCTTGTTTCTGCTCTCAGTATGCTCAGACCTCCTTACAGGGGGGTTGTTAGTGTCATACTGGTGTTGGGTTTGATCATAACAATCATGCTCTTCAACCAAATCATTTGAATTGTGTGCATAATCATTCCCTAGATCACTATCTTGTCTCCCCATCCCTTCTTTCTTCAGAAACTCTAGATAAAAATGTTCTGGGAAATGGATACACTTGCTTTGCAGTATAATCTAACTCGTCCCTATACAGCTTTTTCTTATTACGCTCTAAATTCAATCTCACACTTTTTTCAACTTTATCAAAAAATGATTTCATAATGGACATTGTTAGATTCAAAAAGCAAATAATTTAAAATTATATTATTCAAAGTATCAAGCTCATCAAACATTTTCCTAATACGAATATTATTAGTTTTAATGATATAATCTATCAATTCGAAGCCAAAATGACCAAACATAGCAAAAATGTCCTCCATATTACAATTACAATCTTGCATGCCATTGGGAAATTTGAACAGTCTCAACCCTTTAGGGACATGTTTGTTCTTTAAACTTTCTCCCAAGTAAAGGTTGTCGCACTGAAAACGACCTTAAACAGTAAATTTTCAAAGTCTTGGATAGAAGCCCTGAAAGTCTTAAAACCATTCGGAATTACCTGATTACCGTTTGTGTTTGGGAATGAAATGTCTTTATTAATCCATTCCCTGAAATTTATGCCATTTTTATCACTAAAAGGTATGTTTAAGGTTCGTTCCACAGGCCTTTATTAAGTGACTCGATCGTCTAACATACTGTCCGTGAAATCACCCTTAACCTAGTACAAGTAGAGACAATGCCCAGCAGATCTGACAATTTTGTAAATAGAGAGGAGGTTTTGGTCACTGGATCTCGCTGACCGACTGGAAACATAGCTGTGTAAAACATTTTTCAGTGCTGGACAGACAGATGGCTGCTGGATAATTTTATAGGTGGTAAGAAGATGTATATATATTAGTTGATGAGACACTTCTAACCAATTAAGGCTTTTAAAGGCTACACAGTGGTGGGTTCTGAAAGGGTATATTGCTGTAAATGTAGCAACTTTCTTACAGCATTTTTCAAGTTTTAATTTTTGTGAAGCCTGGAGGTTGACAAGGATGGGAATTCCATAAGGAAGTGTGGGGAGGAGATAAGCAGTGGTAAGTGTAGTTTTAGTTACGTTGTCGGTGAGAAAGTTTTTGGCACTGTAAATCATCCCTAGTTTTTGATGAGTTTTTCTTATGCAATTTTGTATATGCAGGCTGAATGCAAGATTATCATCCACTATCATCCCTAATCATTTGCTATGAGAAGTGACTTTGACGGTTGCATTATCAACAGAGAGTACTTTAAAGTTTTTTTTCATGAAAGAGGGATTTGAGGAAAAAAGTATTAGTCTGATCATTTCTGGGTTAAGCATGAGTTGCAAGTTACATAGCTTAAAAGGTAGTACCCAAGCATGTGCCAAACTAGTGACTAACAGTATCACACACACTGATCCCAAAGAGATAGCAAACCTGCTAGAGGACATATTTGGTGACAAGCTCATTGTAATACCCCCTCCAAACATCGCAAAAACCTTGCCTTCAACTCCCCCCCTCATATCAACAGATCAGGTCTTTGAAGCCTTGTCTAAGGTAAAAAAAAAGCCTCTATGAGACCAGATGGCATCCCAGGCGATTTGCTAAACAAACTAAACCATAAACTAGCATCAGCATTAAGTATCCTATTCAATCACAGCCTAACCACTGACTTTATTCCTGCGGAATGGAGAACAGCAACAGTTATTCCTCTCCACAAAGGTGGCTTAGCAACACACCCAGGGAATTATAGACCTATAAGTTTGACCAGCCTCATCTGTAAAGCCATGGAACATATCATCACGGACCTCAGAAATAAAGACATAGGTGACCTCCAAACCCTGGATCCAACCTAATTTGGCTTTGTCAAGGGCAGATCCTGCCTGTTAAACCTGGTGGATTTCTTCAAAAATGTGACCAAGGCCATTGACGATGGCAAATGTGTGCACACAGCATACCGCGACTTGGCAAAGGCCTTTGACACAATTGCACACTCGGGCATTACTGATAAACTTAGCAAGCTGAATATAAATCCCTTTGTTGTAAGATGGGTTGCCAAGTGGCTCACAAACCAGTCACACACTATCAAAGTGGGTGACTCCACATCAACAAGCAGACCTGTAACCAGCGGGGTGCCACAAGGGTCCATGCTGGGGCCCCTACTGTTTGGTATATACTTCTCAGAGGTTCAGGCCAAAACTAAGGGGCTGTGGCTGACCAAGTTTGTAGGCAACTGCAAACTGGGTGCAATTACTGAATCCCCAAATATTGTCAGTATACTTCAGGAGGGTCTTATGCAGACCAACTACTGGAGTCTTAGCCATGGTCTCAGACTGAATGCAAAGAAATGCATCATCATTCCCATCAGTAAAAACAATGTCCCTTCACACTATCAAATTAACAATACCCTATGTACCTACAAAGTGGTAAGAGATCTGGGATCACAAGTGCACTCTGACTTTAACCAGCATGTGTCTACTGTACTAAATAAGGCTTTCTACATAGCACACTTGATTAACAAAGCAGGTTATAACCCCTCTATACCAGTCACTAATCAGGTCCATAATTGAGAATAATGCCACTTTCAGCATGTACTGTACAAAGCACCTGCAGCAATTGGAGAGACCTCAGATGTTTCTAACTAAGATGTTCAAGGGACTCCAGCACGTTCCTTAGACTGACTAGTCCCTGTCACTATACTCAGTGTTGTATAGACTTCTTAGGGGAGGCTTATGCCTGGTTTACAGAGCAATCTCCAACCCAAGCCTAATAAATTTGCTGCACATCCATAAATCAAATGGGAGTAGAGCTATCCATTCCAGGGACCTAAATATGGCCTGCAATTTGAATAGGACATGCTGGAGGGACAAATGTGTCTCCCAGCGACTGCCATGTCTTTGGAATAGGCTGCCAATTCATGTGAAGCAGAGCACTTCTATGACACTGTTCAAAAAGAAGCTGAACAAGTGGATGGGGCACCATAAATTCTTAAAGGGGATAGTGCTCACAACCCTCCTGGACATGGGCAGTCATTAATAAATGCAGTCCTGGGTATTGACTAGAAAACCTATGGTATTACACTGGGATGAAACAGCTAGGTTTAAAATAACCTTTGTGTCGAAAGCCTAGTAACGATCTTATGATCCTATGACAGTGGGAATGTAAACATGTCAAGTTCAATCTATACTACTAATGATCACAAGAAAAAGTGAAGAGAACCACTCAAACTGTGAGAAATCTCATAACAAAGAGCAATTTTGCAATATATAATACTCTATTGAAGGGACTTAGTCTTTCACCAGCTCAGCTATTAATGGATGGAAAAATAAAGTGCAAATTCCTCACTTAAGTTATATTACAGATGCCTGAAATTCTATATAAAGTAAAGGAAAAGTAGAAGTTAAGACAGACAGAAAGTACAGCTGTATTAGGAGCTTACCATAACTACATAAGTTCCAAGTACATTCATTATTGCAATAAAGACTTTTATAACATCTGGCCCAGAAAGCTTTACAGCTGACCTGATTTCCATACCTGGAAGTCAGGATGTCATTGGTATGAGAGAAACCTGCCAGTGCCATCTATGGTTCTTTCTTGCCCTGCCAATACCTTTTTGTAATACCTGAAGCCAGAATATTGAATGTTATGGTGAAAACAACGCATGAAGATAGCCCAACCAGAAGGCCACTAAGCTACTCTCCAGTTTCTAGTCAAACCCGTGGAAGGATGGCACCTGGTTTCAGTAACAAAGGAAGGCAGGAGAGAAGGAAAAAGAAATGGAACTGTAACACTAAGCATACTCAACCATTTACAGTTATGCTAAGTTCTAAAGACAACTGTACACTGCTACAGTAATCCCCCTTTTTTTTTTTTTTTTTGCAGTAATAACTTTTGGAAAGAATCCCAAAGTTTACCAACTAATGGAAAGCTTACCCTTATGAGGTCTAAGCTGCAAGAGAACCTGCAGAACAGCCAAAGCAACTCCTGTATTGGTCAAACATGATATGTCTTTATTACAGTGCTTGGAGATGACTACGGTGCTGCTTCCAGGACAGACTGGATACTGAATCCCTTTTCACGGAAGGCAGTAATAGCTGTATTGCCTCTAGTAGACTGGATTTTATGTGGTCAGTGCCAATAATGTAGCATTAAAAAAGTACAATGTAACAGCCACTTGGATATAATCAATTTAGCAACAGGCTTCCCCTTCTTGCCATTTGCATGTGAAATTAACAACTGCTCAGATGTTCTTATGCTACCAACGGGACAGTTTTCCAGGTTAGATAGCAGGGAGTCTGTCTGTGTGTGTGTGTGTGTGTGTGTGTGTGTGTGTGTGTGTGTGTGTGTGTGTGTGTGTGTTAGTAACTGCTTTAGTTTATACAAAAAAACAGCTGAGGTCTCATGGTGGAGACGTTCCCTCTTCAGTGGGTCTCAGTTACTGATGCTGTAAGTTTCAGTTAACTTCCTAGGGTTCCCCTGTTCTTTTTGTTAAAACGCAGTTCATCAAGGGGTCCAGTAACTGAGAGCCAGTGAAGAGGGAACAACTTCACCACTTCTTGGTCTCCCAGGCTCCATTGAAAGTACACCACAGCCTCTGAAAACATTTGCTTAAAGGAAATGAGTGCTAGATAATCCACTCTGTCAGTTGGAGTCTGCAGGTTGGGTTCAATGCCATCCCCTACCATGTTTTGTGTAAAAATGTCCACATGCTTGAGGAACATTACATAATGTGTCACTACTAGACTAAGTAGAAGGGTGAATCAGTGTTCCTGAAGCTAAAAGGGGTTTATGATTAGCAGTTCTGGCAAGTTCTCTATCTTCTTTATCTGCTTGGGGAGTAAGGGTACTGTCAGGAAAACCACAGAGAAACAGTTCTGCCCAACTCATGGAGAAGTTATCCAATGCCCTGGCCCTAGCAGATATGCTGCAGAATTTCCTGAGCTGTTTTCCAAAAATGAAAAAAAAATGTCTATATTTAGCACATCCCAATTGTGAACAAAGTCAAAAAAATATGTCTCTATTAAGCATCTATTTTTGTTGGTCTGCCTCCATCCTGATTGGCTGGTCTGCAAGGAGTTCTGAGATGGGATATAAGAAATCCTCATGGATAGTCCTGCTGCATGACCTAGTTCCCAAGCTTGCACAGTCAACCTGCACAACAGTAGGAGTGATTTCTTCCCACTTGATGAGTTACCACATCCCTGTTGTGTTGTTCTTGAGTATGTGCATGACTTCCTGTTGCCAAATGGACTTGAAGGCTTGAATGACTAGCATAATTTTCTTAATGACTAGCATAATTTTCTTAATGTTGCCATGTCTCCTCCTCCTCCTCTGGGTTTTGTCCCAGATCCCTTGGAACTGCAGCTTTGTCGTCATGCAGTGCAATTGCTGCATGAGGCATTGTGGGGCACAGCAGGGACTGGAAGTGTTGCCTCCATCTTTTTCTCCAGTACCACCGAAGCTTCTTTATATGTAGACTTGCTAAGGGTACCATTCAAAACAGAAGAGGCCCTGTAATCTAGCATTCCCAGGCATTCCCTTGCAGAAATTATCCCAGAGTTACTAATAGGAAGTAATTCAACAATAAAACCACTTTGTCTAGGGGGAGAAAGCTCTCTGGCACTCTGCATTTAGTTGGCAAAAAAATAAGATTTTGGAAGGTTTACAAAGACACAAGTTTTAAAAGCAGTGTAATGTAAAACCTTCGGAATCTCTTCTAGAACTTGAGCCTGAAGGAGGCAGTTATCCAAAGTAAGGGTATATGTAAAAAATGCTGATACTGTAGTATGCAGTTATAGAATCTAGACGCTCACTAAACTCCTTGAATGTAGTAGATAAACCAAACTGCAAGGAGATGGACTGGTGTTGGTGCTCCCTGCTCTAAATTTGAGAAATCATATGTGCTCAGCCACAGTGGTGCAGCGGTTAGCACTGCCACCTCACAGCAAGAGGTTCTCCGGATCGATCCAAGGCTGGGCTGCCTTTTGTGCGGAGTCTGCATGTCCTCCCTGTGGTCGCGTGGGTTTCCTCTGGGTGCCTGTTTCCTCCCACATCCCAAAGACATGCTGTAGGTGGACTGGACACACTAAATTGGCCCTAGGCATGAGTGCACATGTGTGTGTGTGTGCCTTCTGTGGAAGGCTGGGCGCCGGGCTGGCAACTCAACACCGTTAAACTCCACTGCCAATCATGAGCGGACGGTGACCTGCTGTGGCGACCCCTAACCGGGAAAAGCCGAAAGAAGAAGAAATGTGCACCCTGCCTACAGATATACGCAGGTAGGCATCCTTTAGGCACATGATGACTATGTAAGCATCTGAAAAGAGACAGTGCTGTGATGTTAACATTCTGAATTTCATTTTTGTTCTGTTTCACAGTATATGTTTTTCTTATTGTTCAGATTTATTACACAATTTATAGCTGTTCAGGATAAATTAAATGCCAAGCTAATAACTACATGCGTATCTTTACATCATTTGTTTGTGTGTGTGTGTACACACACAAACACATTTTGTTATATATATATATATATATATATATATATATATATATATATATATATATATGCACACACAAAATGCTGTATATGTGTTGTTGTATGAGCATGGCATGGCTATGACTGAAAATGCACCAGTTTATTTATGCTGTTAAAGGAAACAAACAGAACAAAAAAACTGTTTAGGCTTGAAAATTCCAAAATGGGTTTCCAAATGTCCTTTTTGGAATTAGGAGCAGTATGGAGTAGAAATGTATTCCTATTTCTGCTTTTGGTACTTTTTCTCTATTGCTCCAGTAACAGTAGATCCTGTTACAGTGGCTGGACTAAGGGTGTTTGGTTCATGTGAACCTGAAGGGATACCCAACAGCTTTAGGACTTTAACAGCAATTGTCTGTGCCCTTCCTTAAAATCTGAAATACCTACTTTTCTTTGGTGATTTTCTTTCACTGTTATTCAAAAAGGCTTACACAACTGCCTACTCTGTGCATGAATGATTTGAGGAGGATGTGGGCTGGGAAGGGATGAGAACATAGATAAATCAAAGTTGCTCCTCCTATGGGTACTCATGATGTCAGCCCCAGGCTTTTCCTTTTTTGATGGTTTCTTATTTTACTTACAGTGGCCTTTCTAGCTCTTTTGCCAGTTTGTTACAGTTCTCCTTTGTTTTGCTACAGAAAGGAAGATCAGCTTTTTGTAAAGCAGCTTCTGGTGCATCTGGCTTCAGTGAGTGAAAGAGCTGTTTTCTAAACTGAATATTTTTCACTTTTTCCTCCATTCTTTTAAGTTCCTTTTCTACTGAGGATCCAAAGAAAAAATATTCCCCACTGGGGCATTAATGAGCTCTGCTTGTGGTCTGGCAAGGTCTACTTCCTCAGTCAGGCATGCCTTCTCATTCACTCCGGAGCAGCTCTTTTGAGTGTGCACCTTTAACCCCTAGTGGGCATGGCTTAAGCCTTTAAAAACTAAGTTATCACCTTACAGTTCTAGAAAACTCTCATTGAAAGAGGTCAAATATCAATAGAGTTGTGTTTGCCATCACATATGGTTCAAGACAAAATATCCTGGTACCTTGTAAGTAACATGGTTTTGGAATTATTAATGCAAATATGAACAATCAATATTTGACGCCTAGAGGAGCAGTAGGGGTTAACTGCAGAAGACGCCTGGAGGAGCACTCGGCTGTGACCCCGCACAACTACTGCCACACTACTATTTCTTTCGGCTGCTCCCGTTAGGGGTCACCACAGCAGATCATCTGTTTCCATTTCTTCATGTCCTCTGCATCTTGCTCTGTCACACCAACCACCTGCATGTCCTCTCTCACCACATCCATAAACCTTATCTTAGGCCTCCCTCTTTTCCGGTTACCTGGCAGCTTCATCCTTAGCATCTTTCTCCCAATATACTCTGCATCCCTCCTCAGCACATGTCCAAACCAACGTAATCTTGCCTCTGGTTTTGTCTCCAAACCTTCCAACCGGGGCTGACCCTCTAAAATACTTATTCCTAATCCTGTCCATCCTCGTCACATTCAGTGCAAATCTTAACATCTTTAACCTGCCACGTCAAGCTCTGACTCCTGCCTTTTTGTCAATGCCACGGTCTCCAACCCATATAATATAGCTGATCTCACTACCCCCTCTTGTAGACCTTCCCTTTCACTCTTACTGGTACTAGTCGGTCACAAATCACTCCTGACACTCTTCTCCACCCACTCCATCCTGCCTGTACTCTCCTTCACCTCTCTTCCACACTCACCATTACTCTGAACTGCTGATCCCAAGTACTTCAACTCATCCACCTTCACTACCTCTACTCGCTGCATCCTCACCATTCCTCTAGCCTCCCTCTCATTCTCACACATATATTCTGACTTAGTCCTGCTGACCTTCATTCCTCTTCTCTCTAGAGCATATCTCCACCTCTCCAGGGTCTCCTCCACCTGTTCCCTACTCTCACTACAGATCATAATGTCATCTGCAAACATCATAGTCCACGGGGACTCCTGTCTGATTTCGTCTGTTAACCTGTCCATCACCATTGCAAATAAGAAAGGGCTCAGAGCTGATCCTTGATGTAATCCCACCTCCACCTTAAACGCATCTGTCACTCCCACCACAGACCTCATCGCTGTCACACTACCCTCGTACATATCCTGTACCACTCTTGCATACTTCTCTGACACTCCAGACTTCCTCATACAGTACCACAACTCCTCTCTAGGCACCCTGTCATATGCTTTCTCTAAATCCACAAAGACACAATGTGACTCCTTCTGACCTTCTCTGTACTTCTCCATCAACACTCTCAGAGCAAACATCGCATCTATAGTGCTCTTTCCTGGAAAAAAACATACTGCTAATCACTAATCATCACCTCCCTTCTTAACCTTGCTTCCACTACTCTTTCCCATAACTTCATGCTGTGACTGATCAGTTTAATCCCTCTGTAGTTACTACAGCTCTGCACATCACCCTTATTCTTAAAAATCGGTACAAAAACACTTTCTCCATTCCTCAGGCATCCTCTCACTTTCCAAGATTTCATTAAACAATCTAGTTAAAAACTCCACTGCCATTTCACTTAAACACTTCCATGCTTCCACAGGTATGTTATCTGGACCAAAAGCCTTTCCGTTCTTCATCTTCTTCATAGCTATCCTTACTTCTTCCTTGCTAATCCACTGCACTTCATGATTCACTATCCGCACATCATCCAACCTTCTCTCCCTCTCATTCTCTTCATTCATCAACCCCTCAAAGTACTCTTTCCATCTGCTCAACACACTCTCCTCGCTTGTGATTACGTTTCCCTCATTATCCTTTATCACCCTTATTTGCTGCACATCTTTACTAGCTCAGTCCCTCTGTCTAGCCAGGTCCTTTTCTCCCTCCTTAGTGTCCAACCTTTCATACAACTCTTCATACGCCTTATCCTTCGCCACCTTTCTCTTTGCCATGCACCTCATCTCCTTATACTCTTGTCTATTTTCTTCATCTCTGACAATCCCACTTCTTCACCAACCTCTTTCTCTGAACACTCTCCTGCACTTCTTCATTCCACCACCAGGTCTCCTTGTCCTCCTTCCTCTTTCCAGATGTCACACCAAGCACCTTTCTAGCTATCTCTCTCACTAGCTCTGCTGTAGTTACCCAGCTATTCGGTTACTCTTCACTGCCACCCAGTGGCTGTCTTAACTCTTCCCTGAACATCACCTCACAATTACCCTTTTTCAATTTCCACCATTTGATCCTTGGTGCTGTCCTCACACTCATCCTCCTCTTCTTGATAACCAATGTCATCCTACAAACCACCATCCTATGCTGCCTAACTACACTTTCCCCTGCCACCACTTTACAGTCTCCAATCTCCTTCAAACTGGCCCTTCTACATAAGATATAATCCACCTGTGGGCATCTTCCTCCACTCTTGTATGTCACCCTATGCGCCTCCCTCTTGTTAAAATGCATATTCATCACAGCCATGTCCATCCATTTCGCAAAATCCACTACCATCAGACCTTCTGCAGCCTTTGCTTAAAACCATACCTACCCATGACTTCCTCATCCCCTCTGTTCCCTTCACCAACTTACCCATTGAAATCTGCTACAATCACCAGTCCCTCACCCTTGGGTACAGTCATCACCACTTCAGCTGCTGCCACACTGCATAACGCATATTCTGTATCATAACCACATTTAACAGTAAACTTGGAGAAATGAAATTGAATAGGTCTAGCATTTTTTTTTTTTTACACACAACCTTGCCCTCCAACCACTCAGCCTTTTCGTAAAGTTGTGCTAAGACAGTCCCCTTGTAATTTATCATGCAACTTTGTCATTTAAGAGCACTAAAGGTCAAAGTAACAGAGGTGCAGAGTTTCCTCCCAAATCTGTCAAGAGTTTTACTCAGTCATTGTAAAGTCCATTCTTGGCCGGAGCCAGAGTTTTTTCGCCACATGTAATGCATGGACACTACAGATGGATTTGTAATACAGTTTTTATAAAGGTATTTTAAGGGATGACCAGCCCTGTAAAAAGCAGCAAGGACTCCTGGAGCAATGGGTTATCAATATGGCTCTGAGAATGCATTTGTAAAGGTATCGTCCATGGTTTCAGTGACTGGAGGAATAGCTAAAGGCTTAGGCAGGCCCAGAAGCTCCTTCCATCTCATCTGGGCCAAACAGAATTCTTTGATCACTCATTTGAAGTGAAATCTCAGTTCAAAGGAAGGCATTCCCAAATGACAGCATCCTCTTGTAGAGAAGTAGATGGTAGGGTGTCCTCATTGTCCGACTCATACAAAGAAAGGAGGGCACTTGGTCAACACAAACCAGTCCCTCTGGCTCTGAATCAGAGTCCTCTGGGGATGTCCCTCTTCCTCTTTTTAAAAGACACCCCTGACACAGATGGTTGCTCAGAAGAAATTTGCAGGGGCTTTAAAAAAATAAAAAAAAACTTGGGCCAGCCACATGAGATCATGAAGGAAGCCTGGGATGGGTAAATGGGATGAGGGTCTGTCTGGCTCATACTCAAACTGACAGATTTCCATTTTTGTCTAGAAAGCTTAGCCCTGGATTTGGGGATACACAAGAGTACCTTGGTGCCATTTAGATTTGGGTGGGCATCTTGAGACCTTAATCCTGGAACTGCTGATAATCTCACAGACAAAGACATAGGAAATACTACCCTCACACTCTGATATGACAACATAAGTGCTGGAAAATGAGTTATGAACTAGACATAACAAAGCGTCTGTTATCCATTTTCATTCTTCCTCAACTCATGGGTCTCTGATCCAACTTCAGATTTGACTTAGCCACTTACACTAGACTCACAGATTCAGCACTACAGCTCCTCCCTTTACCCACAATGATCACCATCCTGACATACCTCAGCTCAAGTTTGTTGCCCCAACACTAATATATATATATATATATATATATATATATATATATATATATAATATATATTTATTTATTTTCATTTGGCATTTTTAATGGGAAAGAACGATTGGGCATGAATCCCATTTTCAGTGGAAGCCCGGGGAGAAAAGCTCCAACATACATAGCTCAATTAATAAACTACATAATATTATCACATGAAGTGCATTAACAAATAGTAGAATTAATATACAGGATAAATAAAGTCGGATCAGAAAATCATACAGTGAGCATTAAAGAACAATCAGAGGATATTGCACACCTAGTAGAGTACAATCAGTGGTGATAATCAATGGTAAAGGCGTGAAGCATTTTAAATATGAGCAAAAGACTAAGAGATAGGAAATAGATTTTGCAGTTTGGGGCTAATTAACAAAGAGAATTAAAGAGGGAGCTATCAGAGAAGTAACTGATGCTTTGGTTAATAACAGAAGGGAGGAAAGGCAAGGGGGAAAAATCAGCAAGAGGAAGAGAGGGGAGAGAAAGGAAGAGAAGAAAGGAGTAATGAGTAGTGTCAGCCTGGTGTAAGACATGTACAAGAACCAGGAGTTATGAAGAAATCTCTTTAGAGATTGTTTGAATATGTTACTATATGGCATTGCAAATACCATTATGAAAAGTTAGAAGCACTGTTGAAGTGAATACATAATTTTTGTATTTCATGTTGTCGTTGTCATTCATTCCTCCAATAATGGGTGAGAGTTTCTGGTTAGATGAAACTAGGGTGGTCCACATGGAAGAATATTGGGGAGTAGAGCAGAATCAAATTCTGCCCTATTTCTGGAAAGTATGCCTAACTTGTTGTAAAGAGCAATAAAAATATGAGCAGTGGACCAAGTGGCAGCTGCACAAATATCTATGGATGCCCTTGACCACAAAGTAGATTTAGTGGTTCACACCTTGTGGAGTGTGCTTTTGTGTGTGTGTGTGTGGGGGGGGCTATTAAGTATGGATAAACCTCTTTCTTTATAAACAAAGGATATACAAATCAAATATTTAGCCAGGGTCAGTTTAGACACTGTTTTACCGAAGTTTGTCTTGGAAAAGGATACAAATAATTGTTCATTTTTTCTGAAGTCTTTGGCAATGTGCAGATAAAATCTAAGCTGCCAATGTGCATCCAGAATGCATCCTCCTTTGAAAATTTTGGAAAAAAACAGGCAAATTGATGACCTGATTTATGTTGGATTCAGAAGCCACCTTGGGTTAAAAAAAGACGGGTTGATGCATAATGCATTCCTATCCTTATGGAAGGTCAAGTATGGAAATCTTACGGAAAGGGCTTGGAGTTCAAATAGTCATCTAGTAGAAGTGATGGCGACCACAAAAATTGTTTTCCAGGACAAGATCTTAAACTCAATCTTAGCAGAGGGCTCAAAAGCAGTTAAAGTAAGAGTTGTAACAGTATATTCAAATCCCAAGGGGGGTGTAGGATCTTTCACTGGGGGCCTGAACAAAATGGTACCCTTAAGGAAGGCCTTGCACAATTTTAAGTAAGCCAAACAGGAATGATTCTCACCTGAATGAAACTTTGAAATGGCCGCTAATTGAGCTTTAATAGTAGAATAACTTGTTCCGTTGTTAAAAAATGGAAGACAAAAAAGTGGAGAATTGATGAGAATGGGGTGGAAAAATGGTTCTAATGCTTCTGAAGGGTCCAAACTGAAAATCTTTTTCACTTACTTTAATAATTTTCCTGGTGGAAAGCTTCCGAGAGGAAAAACGAATATATCAAATTGGGGAGGAAAGCCTGGACTGTTCTAGCCATCTCTGGAACTAGAGAAACAGGACGTTTACTTGAGGCTATTGATGTCTGGGTGCTTCATTCCCATCAGACTAAATAAAAGGTTTGGAAATGAACCCGGTTTGCTATGTTTTTTCTGTTCCAAAAACCCTGCGCATTTATACCCATTGACACCACTTCCCAAATAAACTCGGAGGCATCTGAAGTTACAAACTGTGCTAGAGCAGGAAAGGGAAGTGAAATACCTGGATTGTGATAAAGTCAGTCTCTCTACCAAAGTATCTCTTTTCACAGTCCCCAAAACTGGAATTTGGAATGCTCCACACAAAAATCACCTCAGATTGAGTTTGCAAACAATAGTGATAGACAAGAAATAGACCAGAGACCATATTTGTTTCTCTAGCAAGAAGTCAATCTTTGGGAAGATCTGATCCACCAAGAGATCTAAGGCAGGGGGAAGGAGGGGTGAATATCAAGGCTTAATGAAGATCGACAACACAGATGGAACATTACACTAAGACATAATGTCTATCTGTTGTTGTCAATCTTCACATAATCCTTGACTGTAGATCGAGCCGAATGATGCACGTCCCCTAGAGACTAGGTCCAGCTTGTAATGCATAATAAATGTACGAGGAGATGCCCATGTCACTGCTGAACAAATATCATCTAAAGAAGCTCTGGCAATGAAAAACTGCAGAAGCTGCTATTGCTCTAGTTGAATGGGCTTTTACAGGTCCTGGTAGCTGTACTCTTTTTGTTACAGAAAAAAAGTAATCCAGTCTCTAAGCCAAGTATCCAGAGCAACTTTAGAGACTGGACTTCCAAAACTGACTGAAGAAAAGGAAATAATGAGCTGATCAGATGTTCTTGATTTCCCTTGTTCTGTGACAATAGAAACGTAATTGTGTATGCAGATCTAGTAAGTGCAAACAGTACTCCCCTTTACTGGAGTAGTTAGGAAAAAAGACTGGGAGTTGAAGGGTCAGACTGATATTTGACTCAGAGACTACCTTTGGAAGGAAGGAAGAATTTGTTTGTAGAGAGACCCTGTACGTATGAAAGATTAGACATGGAGATTTGCAGGATAAGGCCTGAATTTCAGATATTCTTCTAGCCAAAGTGATAGCTAATAAGAATAAAGTTTTCCATGACAAAACCTTCAAATCACAAGTGGAAGCAGGTTCGAAAGGCTCAGAAATGAGACTGAAGTACCAGTTTCAACTCCCATGGTAAGGAGGGTTCTTTATAAGGGGGTCTTGAGCATCAAGGTTCCTTTCAAAAAGGCTTTGCAAAGTTTATGGGACATAAGGGATGACCCATTTAAACCAATATGAAAATTAGAGATCGCAGCAAGATGTACTCTAATAGTAGAGGCTGATGCTCCTGTTTCAAAGAGTAAAGTCAGAACTCCAGAACTCTATCAATAGGTGCAGAATATGGGTCAAGACTAAGGTCTGATGACCACTTAGAAAACTTTAGCCACTTCTTCAGGTACAATTTTTTGCTGAAGGTTTGTGGTGGGCTAGAATGATGTGTTGGATATAAATAGGACATGCTGGAGGGATAGATTTATCACTCAGAAACTCCCTATGCTGTGGAATAAAATCCCGGTCCATGTGAGGCAGAGCACCTCGCTGGCTCAGTTCAAGAGAAATCTTGACCTGTGGATGGGAGATCGTAGGTTTACCCCGGGAATCATCTCTGTGTCACTGCTGGACAGAGGCACAACAAACTAATGGACACAGTATTTTTTCATATAAGGGGTGACGTAAGCCACAAAACTTTGGGCTAGGCTTATAAATGCCTTAGGGCAGATAAGCCTAGTATAAACCTATGAACCTATGAACCTATATAACTAAACATACAACTATAAAAATAAGAGTACATAACAAAAAAATTGTAAAGTGTTTAAACTCAAAGATGGGTTACATAACTGATATATAACAAACATGGTAAATATTTAATATATACACATTATAGACAATTTAGTATACAGGGAGGAAGGAAGGTAGAAAAGAAAGAAAAGTGAAAAGAAAGTGGGAAAGATGAGAAAGGAGGAGTAGGAGACTTCATGGGCATAAAGAAAATGACAGCCTACAGGGAGGTGAATGATTAAGTTATGCTACTTACTAAACATTACTTACTCAAGGATTTACAATTCAAATGTTTATTAAGAAGGTTATGGAAAGCTTGGTAAGGAAGGAGTGATTCCAATGGAGGGGTTGTGCTGAGAAACGGTGGTCAGTACAGTGAAGTCTATTCCTACGGGTAATCAGAACAGGATTATTTGAGTGTGATTTCAAGTTCTAGGCCAGTAGTTCCCAAACGTTTTCGATTCTTGGCTCCCTTGCTGAATCCAGGTTTTCCCAAGGTGCCCCCCCCCCCCACGGCACGCATAAAGTGCATATTATAGGGCTTTGTCAAACCATAAAAAGAAATCTACCTTTGACTGAGCTCTTACATCCAACCCAAATAAAATTGCATGTATTTACACCCTCTCAAACTCTGTTACAGATCACCTTCCAAAACGTGTAGGAAGAAAGTTTTACCACAAAAAACATCACTACAACTTAATCTAGGGTGAAACTGAACAATTCTTAACTTCTCTGAGCTTTTAGTTAACCTTTCAGATGAGATTCTCAACGGTCTAAATTTTCTCAGAACATCCAGAATTTTGCCTCATATTTTTGGTTTTCTGGCATTCAGAAAATGCATCACAACTCAAATCAATTTTCTAGGCTTATAAAAGCAATATTCAAAATCTATCCCTATTTTGTGACTTTGCCCGCCCATTATTTTAGGCTTTGTCCAAATTTCTTGCACCACGAGGTTGAGAGGTATGGATGAGAACTTTATACCTGACAGCACTTTCCACATTACAGAATGTCATGAGTAAAAGTTGTAAGGGCCTGATTTAATATAGTGAAACTCACACAGCAGATAAAACCATTGATAACTAAAATGAAAAGAAACAGTTTTACAAACTGGAAATCTGCATGTTATATATATTTTTTTTTTTGTAGAAAGCTAGTTAAATTTAAATTCATGACCCTTTTCAAGGTGGTTATATCCAGGCCTGAAGCTAGTGTGCTTAGTAAAGAATCATTTCATGAAACAATGTTTTACTACAACAAATCACTAGTAGCTAAAAGTTCAGAGAGATATACAAAAGAAATAATCTGATTTGTGTAAGCTTTTGCACTTTATGCGTGTCATTTGGTGCAGTATTTCCAGCGTTCACAATACTGCATCATTCCTGCTGTATTCTGTGAGGTGCCTTTCTCATCATTTCTTTTCTTCTGTAACTGTGTTCCTTAATATAGTACTAGGGTACTTGGTCACTTTGTTTTCTGGGGCGGTGTACAGTAGCGAAACATGCTATCTTTTTACTTACAGCAGATGGGAACAAATGTATTTGTCAACTTATGTCATCTAATTACATCTGCCATCTGTAAGTCAGCATTGCAGGTTTAAACCAGTTACTAGATATTTAACTGTTTGAAGTGTCTTGGATTTACATCTGTGAGCAGTTTCATGCTCCATTTCATTGCATAGATTGGTAAGATCTTGATCTGCTGCCATATAATATGAGTTTAGAATTAAAAAAGAAAAAGTTGATTTGGAGTTCGTGAGATGTGGGGAAAGCACCATTTTTGTCAAAATCAGTACAAAGGTTGGCTGTACATAGCATTCATTAAATGTGTTCAGGATGTTTACAATGAAACCAGAATGTGTCTAACTAGTGTGTCAGCACGGTAGGATGCTGCAATCTCTTCTCAGCTGCTGCACTATTTATACATTTTGCAGGTCACCTTCAGAGGGGCTGTATTTTTTTGCTTCAGAACATAAAATTCTAAGAAATGGTAGAACCTGTACTCAGATCAACATACCATAAATGTCATGTAGATAGCAAACAAATACACACACACACATACAGATTTTGTTTAGAAATTTTCATAGCCATTTTTCAGACTTAATTAGGATTGGAATATTTCATTAGTTTTTTTAATAACAAAATCATTTGCTGAGCAGTATTTTTTCTGTGTCAACACGTACAAACACAACCCTACCTCCAAAGTTGTTTCTTTCCAAAGGGCAGCAGATTCACTACATGAAGCAGCCAGCAGCAGTCACAAAGGTATATAGATCCAAGCCAGCCCGCAAATCCATTGAGCAGCAGCAGTAAATCCATTTAGACTTTTAGAGAAAAAGCCCAGCAGAAGTTGTTTCCCTCTCGCGCTCAAACTGGAAATGTGCATGCAAGCTCAATTCCAACAGGCTGATGGAGCTGATATTGCTCATATTGCTCACATCATCGCGCATGTGATGACATCAGCACAAAAAAGAAGTTATGTACTCACCATAACGTTCCATCTGAGTAGGTTACTTCATTTGTCAGCAACCTGTAGGTATCGGATCAGACCTGGATCCGAGCCGGCAGCTTTCCTAGCTAAAGATCCGAGCTCCAAGCTTCTCCCCCTTACCCATAATACCCTGCTACCACCTTCCAGTCCTCAGATCGCATTTGCCCAATTATACAATGTCACCTAGACAAACAACAACCTGAAGCATCCTAACCTAATGAATACCAAAAGCTGATATCATTCTAGGATTCAGATAACCAGAGAACCAGGTTAGGGGGAAGGAGGGGGGGGTAGGTTGCTGACAAATGAAGTTACCTACTCAGATGGAACGTTATAGTGAGTACATAACTTCTTTATCTGAAGTAGTTAACTTCATTTGATCAGCAACCTGTGGAACAGAGGCCCCAGCTACCAAAAAACTTGGGAGGTCCTCAAGGAAGGATATTCCAGAGCACTGCAGAGCCAAAAGCTGCTCTTCCTGTGGATATTAAATCCAATTTATAATGAGAGATAAAGGTATGAGAGGAAGCCCAAGTAGCCGCAGAACAAATATCATCCAAGGGCACTCTTGACCAGAATGCAGCAGAAGTAGCCATAGAATGGGTAGAATGGGCATGAACCCCTAAGGGCTCAGGCAGACCAGATATCTTGTATGTGAGCATATGCAGTGAGAAATCCATCTAGCTAGAGTCACCTTCAACACTGGCTTACCCAAGAAAGGCTTTGCAAAGGAAACAAAGAGCTGCTCTGACTTGCGAAAGGCAGCTGTTTTGTGTAGGTAAATGCGCAATTGTCTATGAACATCTAACAAATGAAGTTTCTATTCCCCTTTATTCTGATAGTTAGGGAAGAAAACAAGTAGATTAATGGACTGATTGATGTTTGCCTCGGAAGCTACTTTAGGTAAGAAGGAAGGGTTATAGTCCTGAGAGAGACGCTGTCCTAATGTAAAACAAGATATGGGGGTTTAGTACAAAGGGCCTGGAGTTCTGACACCCTTCTAGCTGAAGTAATAGCTATTAAGAAAGCAGTTTTCCAACATAAGAATTTTAAATCAACAGAAGTGGTCCAGTTAGAGCCTGAAGGACCAAAGTTAGGTCCCATGAGGGAACAGCGTTCCTAATAGGAGGCATAAAAGAAAGGTTCCTTTTAAAGAGGTCTTACAAATCTTAGTGGAGGCTAAAGGACTAAGATTGTCTCCAATGTGAAAATGGGAAATGGCAGCCATTTGAACCTATACAGTAGAAGAACTGGCCCCTTGTTGAAAAATATGAGATAGGAAATCAAGAACTGCTGGAATAGGAGCAGTGAAAAGATCCAAATTCTTATGCGAGGCCCAAATGGAAAACAGTTTCCATTTGCTGTTGTAAACCTTCCTGGTAGAAGGCTTATGCGCCACTACCAGGATGGATCTAACTGCAGACAAGATACCGGGAGTCCTTGCAACTGATGGAACTGGATCAACCAAGCTGAGAGCTTGAGGTCATCCAGATTCGGAGTTTCTAATCCCGAAGGATGAGAAATCAGATCCGGGATGGGATCTAAGATCCAAAGAGGAGCTATGAGATGAGACCGTAGGCACGGGAACCAGATTTGATGAGGCCAGAATGGGGCTATGAGGATAATCTTGTTCCCCAACCGACGAGCTTTCTGTAAAAACTTTGTCATTAATGAAAGAGGAGGATAAGCATAAAGAAGACCGGATGGCCAAGCATGAACTAGGGCATCGCTGGGGCTTTCCCCCAGGGGGGCGAATTAGAGTGAAAAACTTGCTTCTCGTTTGAAGGCGATGCGAAGAGATCGCAGCAAGGCTGACCCCACTTGCGGAAGTTCTGTTTCGCTACTAAGGGGTTCAGAGACCACTCGTAAGGCAAGAGAATAGTTCGACTCAGCTTGTCTGCTAGGATGTTGGACCGACCCGGAATGTCATTGCTAACAGAAAACGGTTGGTGGATATCGCATAATCCCAGACTCTCATGGCCTCTCGGCAAAGAGGGCAAGACCTGGTCCCCCCTGTTTGTTGATATACCAGACCACTGACATGTTGTCTGTCTGAATTGCAATAGTCCCTGGAGGGAGAAAGGCATGAAGAGCTTGCAATGCTAGAAGCACCGCTCTCATCTCCAGAACAATGATATGCAGAACGGTCTCTATCTGAGTCCACGTACCTTGGACAGTTCTGCCCATACAATCCCCCCACCCAAGGCAAGAAGCGTCCATGGTTACCGTGGCTTGGGGGTTGTGGCATTATGAACGGTCGTCCTTCCAGAAGCTCCCGAGATTGGAGCCACCATATGAGGGAATTTCTGCAAACTCTACTGAGGGGAATCGGAGATTCCAACGGGTGTTGAAGGATGGACCACTGGACCTGTCAAGGTCTACTGGAGGACCCTCATGTGCAAGCGAGCTAAGGGCAAAAGGTTGATTGCTGCTGCCATGGACGCTAAGGCTCTCAGGACTAACTCTGGTGATGGGGCTGGAGATTGAAGGAGTGCTAGGACGTGAAGGGTAAAGCTGCGAAGCCTGTCCGACGTCAAGAAGGCCTTGGTCTGAAGCGTATCAATTCTGGCCCCTATGAAGTCCAGGACTTGCATTGGTTGAAGAGATGATTTCTTGTAATTTGTAGTGATTCCCAACTGGGAGGCTGAGAACAGGAAGCAATCCCTGGCTGAGCAGAGTAGGTGCCTGGTGGAAGCGGCAAGGAGCCAGTCATCCAGTAAGGAAAGACCTGTATTCCCTGGAGCCACAGGTGGGCCACTACAACTGCCATGACCTTGGTGAACACCCTGGGGGCTGTGGTGAGGCCGAATGGTAGGACCCTGAGCTGGTAATGACTGGCCCCCAACTGAAAGCGGAGAAACCTCCTGGATCGTCTGTCCATGAGAATGTGGTAGTACGCATCCTTGAGGTCTATAGAGCACATCCAGTCATTCTCCTGCAGTAGAGGGAGAATGGACTGAAGAGTGACCATCCGGAATTTCTCCTTGGCAACGAAGACTTTCATCTTAGAAAGGTCGAGAATTGGTCTTAAGTCCCCAGTCTTTTTTGGCACCAAAAAGAACCTGGAGTAATAGCCTAACCCAGACTGGTCTGGGGGGACGTGCTGGATGGCTCTTTTTTCTAGCAGCTTCTTTATTTCTAAAGCTGCAGCCTCCCTCTGACTGGGTGGAACATCTGGCAGGTGCCTCGACTGAGGAGGAAGGTTTATGAAGGGAATAGAGTAGCCTCTGGATAATATTCGAAGCACCCAGCGATCTGTAGTGATGGACTCCCATAGTGCCAGGTGCTTCGAAACCCCCCCCCCCTCCGACTGCCTCTGGAGAGCAGCAGTCGGGCAACCCCTCGGGGGCTGCTGCGTGGGTCAATCGGAGAAGGGTTCTTGCGACCCAAAATTCTTCGGCCACTCCTATGCCTCTGGGCCGGCATCCACCTTGTCCCCCCTCTGCCTCTGAAGGACGAAGGGTCCAGAGTGTAACGGGACTGCTGAGATTTTCGGAACCACATCTTCTTTTGTCCTCTCTGGTTCCTGGAAAAGGACCTTTGAGGAGCTGAGAAGCGGATTCCGAAGGCAGACAGCGTCTTCCAGTCTTTCTCGTTCAGGACGAATGTATCGTGGACGGTCTTGCCAAACAGGGTAGAAACGAAGGGAGCATTTGCGAAGGACGCCTTGAAGGGTTCCGCAAAATTGCAAAGTCAGAGCCAGGTATGACTCCGTAAGGTGATGTCTGATCCGCTGGCTCTAACAGCCCCCTCCATGGCATGGAAGAGTAGCCGCATAGAAGTGTTCGACACAGATTTTAGAGTGGCCATGCGAGTCGAGAAGGTCCGTCTGTCCTCGGCTGACATGGACTCAGGGGAATACTCAGCGTATTCCTTCACCAGATCTTGCTGAAGCCTAATCACTTGGGCCAAGTAATTCAGCATTCTAATGGAAAAGGTAGCTGAAGCAAACATCCACTTTCCGATGCGATCCATCGTCCGAGACTCCTTATCAGGAGGATGGACCGAGGAACTATCCTGTGCCAGTTCCTTCTTGGAGGCAGCTGCCACCACCATGGCATCTACCGGGGAACCTTTACTCCATGCTGTCCTATCCACAGGGGGACTAAGGATCTTATCTGGTCTCCTGGGGATTGGCTCTACAGTGTCTGGCTCTTTCCATGCCCTGATAGTAATGAGGTCTACCAGGGGGTCGGCCAGAGGGGACACCCAAGAGGTAGACGGGCCTGCGTCAAACGCCACCAGAAACACAGACTCATCCGAAGAAGGCTTTTGGGCTGACCACCCCCCTTTTAAGCGCAGCATTTCCATAATGTCTCCAAAGGAGACATCCTCGGGGGGTGACCTGGGGGAACCTTCCCCTTCCTCTAAATCGGTGTCTTCCATGAGGGACTCGGGGGAGTCCAAGTGCCTCCTCTTATACTTACGTTTGTGAGGGACCTCCTCGGCGGGACTGTCTGAGGAGGGCTCACCAACAGGGTCATGTTCCTCCAGTGGGACTGACTGGGGCATCGACACTGGCTGTCCCTGGGGCCGGATGATGGAATACCAAGCCCATCTGTGAGGGAATGGTGGCTGGATCCGCAGCACGAGCAAGGGGTCTTGAACCTCTCGAGAGAACCCTCTCCACCACATCAAGGCCGAAGGTGAACCGCTCTCCCTGGGTTCCATGAGTAACATCCTCTGATCCGATGCAGGGATTGGAGTCGGAGCCGAAGTGATCGGACCCGAAAGGGAGGTGTGCTCAGACTGCAACGGAGCCGAAGACACACCTGCCCCCTCAGATCCGACGTGCGGCTCTCTGCTCCGAGAGCTCGGATCCGAAAAGGGATCAGACAAACTCGACGGCATGGGCAGAGTCGAAGTAGCAACTACTGTCGGCGCCGACTCCCTGACTCCAAGACTACTCGGATCCGACATTGGCTCCAAAATCCGATACTGGATTGGAGAAGGAGCTATGGGGGCAGAAAATGGGGCCGAACTCCCCCCCAGAGGAGGGGGAGGCAGGAGCACTCCCATCTGCATCTGGGCTTGTAGGAAGCGACGCATCATCCGGTCCATGTCAGCATCTGAAAGGCTTCATGTGGACCTAGATGATGGCCAGGGCTCCTCCTCCAGCAAGAAACGTGGGGAACGGAGCCGAGAGGGGGAAGATCCAGAAATCTTCAGTGGAGAAGACAGCTGTTTAGCCGGCGTGGCCGAGGGAGCAGAGTCAGCCCGCTTGTGGCTCCTATGTTTTTCTCTATCCCTATCTCTCTTCTCTTTTCTTTTTGCCTCCTTCTCTCCCTGGGAAATGGTGGGAGGTTGAGTCCCAGCCAGGGGAGATAGTACAGCTGGCTGAACAGCCGCAGCCACTGAGGGAGAGGAGGAAGAAGCAGAATCCGCGGGCAAAAGACCCGCCAGGATCAGCTTGTTCCTCCTATCCCTCATAGCCCGGGGGTTAAAGGCTGCACATATATGGCAGCCCGATGATAAGTGCGCTACCCCCAGGCAAAGAACGCACTGAGTGTGGCCATCCACTGAGGAGAGCTTATGGCCACACTCAGAGCACTTGGAAAAAATGGCCTTATGGCCTTCCGCCACAACAAAAAAACCCACAACGACACACAGACACACAAGAATAAGGGGAAGGGTGAATATATTAAAATTAAGCTAAGCTAATGGGTTTAAACTAAACACAAACACACACTTCTCTAATTTTACCAAAAGTCAAAATTTGACAAATACTTCTTACCTAACTGCCAGGAGCTCATAACTCGTGCTTGTTAAAGCCGCGGCAAATGAAATCTGGGGACTGGAAGGAGGTAGCAGGGTATTATGGGTAAGGGGGAGGAGCTTGGAGCTCGGATCTTTAGCTTGGAAAGCTGCCAGCTCGGATCCAGGTCAGATCAGATACCCACAGGTTGCTGATCAAATGAAGTTAACTACTTCAGATCTGCAATTTAAAAATTCAAGCTTGGAAGAATTGGGAAAGCCGTAATAATATGCTCCATGTCTTTACAGATCCCAGGGCGCCACGGCGCACACTTTGGGATCCCCTGTTCTAGGCAATATGGTACTGTATATTTTAGTTAATCTTCTGGGAAAAAAGGAAAAGGTCTGTAGGTTTAAGAGTTAATAGGTAAAGGGAGCTAGGAGTAGGGTGCACCTTTGTACAACTGGAAGACATTTAATCTTTGAAAAACATCACAGTGGTGTTCTCCTTTTGAGGGTCAGGGGATACGAATCTACAAGCATTAGCCACGGTGTGGAGGGAGGTCAGATTTTTCTTGGAAGCATTGGCTATGATTGGGAGGCCACATTCTAGTTGTGTCAAAAGAATTCCGCTGCTCTGGTAACTTGGTAGAAGTGGGAGGACGTATAGACCAAAAATGCAATGAGCTGACTTTTGATTTAGTAGAAGAAATATGCTGGCGTTTTAGCTCAAGCCAATATACATCTAAAACATATGTAAATCCTTTAAAACTGAACATCAAGCTTCAGAAGAAATTTTTAGGAAAAAAAAATATGGCTAAATATGTTTTTCAATTTTTTTATGTAATGAGGTTATATGGAGATGTCTTGTCAGATACTGTCAAACTATTACTATTATCTATGTATTTTTTTCCTACTGTGAATAATTAATATTCACCATGTTTCTTGTATCTTGAGTGTGACTATAGCAGTAAAGTGATAAATTTATAATTAGTGTGTTCAAAAAAAGAGAATTTGGACTATGCATGTGGGATAACCTGTCTTCACTTGTCCATATGCTTCCATCTCAAAGGGCTGTATCTACTGGATATCTTTTGTAAAGTACATGTAGAGGTATGCTACATAAAACTCACAACTAGAAATCGAGGACTGCCCAAGTGGTAAACGAGTCATTGACATGCTAGTGACACTGAGGTGTACAGATTCCTGGAAGTAGCTAAATGTGTGCAAGTCAAGACTCGCTTTCAATAACCAAAGTTGAAATATAGTTTACGCAACATGAATGTTGCTATTATGTTGAGACCCAGATAGTGAACTTTGAGCAAAAACCTAACAAAGCAAGGCCACTGGCTCAGCTACTGAAATGAAAAATGCTGCCTCAACAAGAAAATCTCTTCACAAAGGACTCTGCAGTGAATACAAAGTATGCATTCTAACAAGAAATGAAACAAAATCTCTCTCATGGGAAGATCTTGTAGTTCGTGGATTCAGCTTTTAGTTTTCTGTTTTTTTTGTGAAGATGAAACCGTGAAGTTAACCAAAATCCCAGCCTAGGAAGACGGACTGTGTCAGCCACAGCTGATCTTTGGAAAAATGTACACAATGTAAATTGTTCTTCAATTATTCCTAAGGACAAATCTGTTTAGTCATAGTATTAACCAACTGAAAATGATATACTTGCTGTTGACTCTAGCATCGTTTTTTTTTGTGTGGTTGAAACCTTTCAGCCTCCAGTAAAACAGTATGAATACACTAAAGATCAGGATAAGGATCAAGAGACTCACTTGTTACAGAGCAAGTATAATCACTTGTGAAGTGCTCTACTAGTTCTTCAGTTTCCAAGAGACTATCTTCAAAATAAATTAGTAAAATAAAAAGTGCCGCAGACTATGTTAAAAATAAAATCTTTTCAAGAAAATAACTTTCTTAGATTTGATGTGGAGAAGGAGAAGAACCAATATTTGTTTCTTTTGTACACCAGAGCAAGCAAAATCCCTATAACTAACAAGAGACAGACGCCAATCCAGGTACCAGGTAAGGTGTATAGCTAAAGTTTTATCTAACAGAGAGGAGTAGAATTTCAGTATGCTAAGGGAATGACTTCACACACTTATTTCTGGAGGCCATTTAAACTGCATTAACTTCCTCAAAATGTGAAATGGAGCAATTATGTACTCACACACAAACTGGTTCAGTAATATCCATACTTAGGAGTATGGATTACAAGGCTTCTGTTACAGCAGCTAAGGATATAAGGGGAGAGACTAAACAAAAGAAATGACAAACTGGAAGCTCCTGTTTATGGATATAGATAGTAAGATGCAAGCACTGAAAGTGTTTTTAGTCCCTTTAATTTTATATACAGGTCAGGTATACTTTTATCACAGCAGAAGTTGTGGACAATAATTAATAGAGTGCTGATGGAATTTATTTGGGAGGGGAAGAGGGCAGTGTTAACTGGGATAAGTTGATCCTTCCAAAAGAAAAAGGTGGACTAGGATTACTTGATTTGAAGGGATATTTTAGAGCTTCACATTTAATGATCATACACAACACAAAAGCAGAAGATTACAATTCAAAATGGAGAGGAATGATGATGAAGTGGGGAGAAGTTCATGAGATAAAGAGTGGGATTCTGAATGCAGATCCTTAAGGAGAATAACAATCATCATACAGGAATGTTATATTAAAAACCTCCATGGCAAAGGCCAGGTTTGTTCCGAATTAGTACTCAACAGTATCACTTACACTGATCCTGTTGACTTAGTCAACCTGCTAGCAGATAGGCTGTGTAAACTTCACCCCCATCTACCCTGAAAGGCCCATTCGACATCCCCAATACTTGTCCTGCACCTCACATCTCCATAGATCAAGTGTTAAAGGACCTAACCAAGGCAAAGAACACAGCTTCCATGGGACCAGATAGTATCCCAGGCTGTATTCTGCACCATCTCCAGCAAGAACTAGCTTCGCCATTGAGCACCCTATTCAACCATAGTACAGGCTTCATGCTAGCAGAGTGGAGAACTGCCACTGTCATCCCTTTGCACAAAGGTGTTGCCACTACTGACCCTGGAAACCATCATCCCATTAGCTTGACAAGTCTGATCTGTAAAGCCATGGAGCATATTATTACGGATTTCATAAACAAGGACATAGGCAATGTCCAAGCACTTGACCCCACCCAGTTCGGATTCGTCAAGGGCAGATCTTGCCTGTTGAACCTGGTTGACTTCTTTAAAACGGTTGCCAAGGCCCTGGATGAGGGAAAATCAGTACACACAGCTTACCCTGACTTGGCCAAGTCCTTTGACACAATCCTCCCACTCTGGTATCAATGAAAAGCGAACACAACTTGGCTTAATTTGACCTGTTAGTAAAGTACAGTTGTGTACACTTACCATAAATGTAGATGTTTGAGTGCATTCACTGTTGCAGTCATTACATTTGGGTAATCTGCTGGCAGGTTGCCCTCAGTCGGCCTGAATAACAAAGTCTTGGATCCTGCATCAGTTGCTGTCTCCTCTTCCATGACGTCAGGTCGTCAGGGGTATTAAACATGCAGCCGATGCCATTTTATTCAGTTTTTCTTGCCCCAGATGTCAGGTGCCCCCCCAAATGGTGAGCAAAAATATATATATATATATATATATATATATATATATATATATATATATATATATATATATATATAAATAAACAGAAATATATATAAATGCACTTTTAGCAACATAAACTTTACCTTCATCTAAAAGCAAATACACCACAAAGGCTTTAGTGTAAAGTGAAGGAAAGAAAAGGTATAGAAAGGGGGATGGTGGGTGGTAATTGACTGCAACAGTGAATACATTTGAACATCTACATTTATGGTAAGTGTACACAACTGTACTATGTTCTTCGTGTTTCACTGTTGCAGTCATTACATTTGGGTAGAATCCCAAAGCTATGGATGGGAGGATGGAACTAAACAGCATTAGGAGCAGCTATAAGGCCCTGCAGAACTGCAGTGGCAAAGCCTGCCCTGGATTTGGAGAAGAGAGGCAAATGATAATGCTTTGTGAAGGTATGAACAGAGCTCCAAGTAGCAGCTTCTAGAATGTCTTTGGTTGGAACCCCTCTGAGAAAAGCTGCTGAAGTAAACGCAGCCCTGGTGGAATGTGATCTGATCCCCTTGGACACAGGTTTACCATGGTGCAAGTAGCAGAAACAAATGCAGTGGCTTATCCACTTAGAAAAAGTCTGCTTTGATATAGCCTCCCCCTCTGACCCTGCAGCAAATGCTACCAGTAGTTGCTCAGACTTTCTTAGAGATTTGGTCCTGTTCAAGTAGAATCTTAGTTGTCTGTGTACGTCCAATGAATGCAGAATCCGCTCCCCTTTGTTCTGCGGATTTGGGTAAAATGTTGGCAGGTGAATGGTCTGATTAAGAGCCACACTGGATACCACCTTAGGCATAAAAGAAGGATTGGTCCTGAGGGACACCCTGTCCAGGTAAAAATTAATAAAAGGCTCCACTGCCATGACAGCCTGTAGTTCTGAAACCCTTCTTGCTGAAGTGACTGCCAAGAGATGAGCTGTTTTCCAAGATAGAAATTTTATATCCGCAGTAGCTGCTGGTTCAAAAGGAGGCAGGGTGAGTTTTTCCAGCACAAAATTGAGGTCCCATGCAGGAGTTGGTGATCTTCTGGGAGGCATTACATTTTTAGCCCCTCTAAGATACTGTTTAAAGCAGAGGATGAGAAAAGAGGGGAGGCTCTGTGTTGTAATGAGCCGAGATGGCAGAGGCATGGATTTTTATTGAAGAAAAAGATAGGCCCCTGTCAAGCATCTCAGTCAAATATTGTAAAATCTGAGGAATATTGGGCTTTGCTGTGTCTGTTCCTTGTGCTTAGTTCCAAGTACAGAATCTCTTCCATTTATCAGCATAAGATTTTCTAGTACTAGGCCTTCTGGCTTCCAAAATGACATTCAAAGATTTACTGAGAGGTGGTGTTTGAATAAATAATTGATCAGCCATGCTGCAAGATTCAGAGTTTGGAGCTGAGTGTGCAGAATTTGATTGTTCTGTTGAGACAGTAGATGAGGTATTTGAGGCAAGTACTATGGAGGAAGTTGAGACATATTCCTTAGAAATTGGTACCAGTGCTGGCGAGGCCAGTCCGGAGCAAAGTACAGTTGTGTACACTTACCATAAATGTAGATGTTAGAGTGTCTCCACTGTTGCAGTCATGACTGTAGGGTTCTCCCCTGCCGGCAGGCAGTCCTCGGTCGGCCAGAATCCCAAAGTCTGGGTCCGGCGTCGGCTGTTCAGCCATGCTCCCTGACGTCAGAGCGCCAGGAGTACAAAGCTGACAGCTGACGCCATGTTCTCCAGTTTTTCTTGCCCCAGATGTCAGGAGTCCCAAAATGAATAAGGTCCCATACCCTTTGCAAATACACCTCAGAAGAATGGTGAAAAAAGGAGCCACACAAAAGTAAAAATAAGGGGACAGGAGGGAGGGAAACCCAGACTGCAACAGTGAAGACACTCGAACATCTACATTTATGGTTAGTGTACACAACTGTACTATGTTCATCGTGTTTCACTGTTGCAGTCATGACTGTAGGGTAGAATCCCAAAGCAGAATGAAAGGGAGGTGGTCATAAAGAAGAAGGGGCGGCTAAAAGGCCCTGCAAGACTGCAGAAGCAAAGCCAGCCCCAGACTTAGAGTAGAGAGGTAGATTGTAGTGCTTTGAAAAAGTATGCACTGAACTCCAAGTTGCAGCTTCCAAAATGTCTTTGGTAGGAACTCCCCTGAGGAAGGCAGCGAAGTGGCAGCAGCTCTGGTGGAATGAGTCCTTATACTCCCTGGGATTTGCTTTCCATGGTGTGAATAGCAAAATCTGATTCCATGAGCAATCCATTTAGAAATGGTCTGTTTTGAAATGGCTTTACCTTGGGAACTTGAAGCATAAGAAACAAACAATTGCTCTGATTTCCTGATGTCCTTGGTTCTGTCCAGGTAAAAACGTAGTTGTCTGTGTACATCCAAGGAATGTAAGATCCCTTCCCCTTTATTTTGAGGAGTGGAAAAAAGTTGGCAAGTGAATAGTTTGATTTAAAGCCACTTTGGAAACCACCTTAGGCATGAAAGTAGGATTAGTCCTTAAAGACACCCTGTCTTGATGAAAAATAATATAAGGTTCCACAGCCATAAGAGCTTGCAACTCTGAAACTCTCCTGGCAGAGGTCAGAGCTAACAAGATGGCTATTTTCTAAGATAAAAACTTGATGTCAGAAGTGGCAGCAGGCTCAAAAGGAGGTAAGGTGAGCTTTTCCAAAACATAGTTGAGATCCCAAGCAGGAATGGGAGGAGATCTAGGGGGCCTTAAGTTCTTAGCTCCTCTGAGAAACTGTCTCATGAGCTGGTGGGAAAAGACTGGAGGGTCTGTATTATAATGAGCAGAACTAGCAGAGGCATGTATCTTAATGGAAGAGAAAGAGAGACCCTTATGTAAGAGGTCTGTCAGGTAAAGTAAAATCAAAGGAATGTTAGGAAGAAGAGGATCAGAATCCTGAGCCTGCATCCAGGAACAAAATCTTTTCCATTTTCCTGCATAAGATTTTCTAGTGCTAGGACGTCTGGCTTCTAAAATGACATCCATAACCTGCTTGGGTAGGAGAGAATGAATCAAAGACCCTGGATTAACCAGGCCGCCAGGCTGGGAGTTCTGACATGGGAGTGTAGAACCTGACCCTGGTGTTGGGACAGAAGGTTCGGAGTCTGTGGTAAAACCCAAGGGGGCTCCAGACAAAGGTTTTTCAGATTTGGGTACCAAAACTGTCGAGGCCAATTTGGGGCCAGCAAGATTATCATCTTGGGCTTGTCCTGTTTGATCTTTAATAATACTCCTGGAAGAAGAGGAAGAGGCGGAAAGGCATATCCCGAGAGGTTTCTCCAACTGAATGATAGTGCATCCACTTTCCAAGCTTGTTCGTGGAAAGTCCTGGTGCAAAAAATCTGTAGTTGATGATTGAGGTGGGATGCAAAGAGGTCTATGTGAGGACATCCCCAGACTGCTGTTATCATCTTGAATACTTCGGTGTCCAGCATCCACTCGTGTGGGTCCGAAAGGTTTCTGCTCAGACTGTCTGCCAGGAAGTTTTGCTTTCCTGGTAGAAACTGAGCTTGAAGGTCCAGATTGCAAGCTAGAGCTGTGTTCCACAGATCCATGGCTAGTCTACAAAGGGGGTAGGAATGAGATCCCCCTTGCTTGTTTATGTACCACATAACTGTGGTGCTGTCTTGTCCATATCAGTAGTTGTCCTGGTTGTAGAAGATTCCTGAAGGCCAACAGAGCTTTCTGAATGGCTAACATTTCCTTTAAATTGATATGCAGATGCTTCTGATCCTTTGTCCAAAGGCCCTGCAGACAGTTGCCCTGAAAATGGGCTCCCCATGCATAATCTGAGGCATCCGTGGTTAGTATCTGAGTGGCAGGAGGCAGACAGAAGGGTTTTCCTTTGTTTAGAGTACATGCCTTGGACCACCAAAGGAATTCCTTCTGAAGACAAGGCAGGACGGAGATCAGTATGTCTAAACTGTGGCAATGCTGAGACCATACACTTTTTAGGTACCACTGTATTTTCCTCACATGTAGTCTTGCATATGGTATGAGAAGGATGCAGGAGGCCATGTAACCCAAAGCCTGCAGGAATCTCCTTGCAGATAGCTGAGTTAAAGTTGCCAAGGTTTTGAAAGTTGAAGCCAGCTGTAACTGTTTTTCGTGTGTCAGAAATGCCATCTGGGTTGTTGTGTTTAGAGAAGCGCCCAGAAAAATTATCTGTTGTGAGGGTGTAAAATTTGACTTTTTTATGTTTACAGTGAATCCCAGGAACTTGAGAAGATTCTGAACAAACTGTAGATGCTGGAGTAAGACATCCTTGCTGTCTGCCAGAATAAGACATTCGTCCAGATAAGGGTAAATTTGAATTCCCTTGAGTCTGCAATAAGCTACTACTGGAGCCAGGCATTTGGTGAAGACCCTGGGCGCAGTAGACAATCCAAAGGGCAGCGCAGAGAATTGAAAGTGCCTCAATCCGGCCTTGAACCTGAGGTATTTTCTGCGGTCCTGCCTGATGGGAATGTGTAAATATGCCTCCTTTAAATCTAAAGTTACCATCCATGCATTTTTGGTCAGCATTGGAAGTAGCTGCTGTAGAGTAAGCATCTTGAATTTTGGTATCTCTAGAAAAGTGTTCAAGACGGACAGATCCAGAATGGGTCTCCATGAGTTTTGCTTCCTGGGGACTAGAAAGAGCCTTGAGTAAAAACCTTGTCCAATCTCTGAAAGTGGAACTAGTTCTATGGCTTTCATAGCCAAGAGAGATTCCACCTGGTTTAAGGCCTCTGTCCACTAATGTTCTGGAAGATCTGGCCATCCGCTTGGCCTTGGTAGGGTATGAAAATGTAATTTGTAACCTCTTGAAACCACATCCAGAACCCACTTGTCTTGGGTTATAGGAGTCCAATTTTGGTGAAAAAGAGAAAGTTTTCCTCCGAGAGGGGCTTCCAGGCAAGAAGTTCCTGCAGCCCAACAGAGGGAGCCATCGAGTCTGTTTCCTATGAGCTTGCGACCTGTCCTCTCCTCCCCTAGGGGTGGAAGCAGTCCACTGTCTTGGTCTATAAGAGGCTTGTGTTTGAGGTCTTCCTCGGGAGTGTCTGTATCTACCCCTCTGAGGCCTGTCTGAATTGGGAAAGGACCAATTTTTAGTAGGCCAATTCCTACTAAATCTGGGTGACTGTACTTGTAAGAAATCTTTAACTGTTTGCATGGATTTTGCCTTGTCCTCCATCTTTTTAATCACCTCTTCAGCTTTAGATTCAAATAAAACATTATGCTGAACAGGAGCATCCAATAATTTAGCTTTTACTTGATCTGGCAAATTTTGTTCCTTTAACCATGCATGCCTTCTAATTACTGTGCCAGAGGCAGCAGCCCTACAAGAAGCCTCCAAGGCATCAAATCCACAGAGTAAACCATGCTTCCCAACTTGTTCAGTGGCATGCATTAAGTCATGTAATTCCTTATCATCTGCACAGGCGGAAATGGAAGTTAGCTTTTGTTTTAAAACAGATAGGAGAAATTGCTGGTATTTCAGCATATGGAACTGACAGTTTATAGCCCTAATAGATAAAGTAGCAGAAGTGTACACTTTTTTGCCCCATCTTTCTAAAGATCTGGAATCCTTCTCAGTGGGAATGGGGTTTTTAGCAGAAGCGGCCTTAATTTATTTATTTTACATTTACATTTGTTAACCGGGCTAGTCCAACTGGATACATGTCCATTTTCAGTGGAGGCCCGAGGAGAAAAGCTCCGCTAACTACTATTTAACAAGTTAAAAAATATACAGAATTATGTCATAAAAAGAAAACATTTGCTTTAAATTTCTTCCAGTATGTATAGACACAAGAGTACAATATGAGACTTAGCAGGTAAATAAGATTAGATATTTTACTTAGTTACAGTATTACTACATTATACGTGAGAAGCAAAATTAGATTTATGTCTAACAATAGAGAGAGAGAATAATTAAGTGGAAGTTGTGGTATACTAGAGTTAGGAGGAGAAGGAGAGGGAGGTCAGTAGAAAGGAAGGAGGGAAAAAAGAAAGATGTTAGCCAGGGTTATAGCAAGAGCATAGCCAGTGGTTGGTTAGGAAGATTTTGAGTTTGTTTTTAAATAGTGGAACTGAGGTCAGGGATGTGATGTCTGGTGGTAGATGATTCCAAATTTTGCCAATTGAGTTGGAAAATGTGGAGTCACCTGCTATGTTATTTGATAGAGAAGTATGAATCAGTATTTTGTTAGAGGAGCGAAGGTTCTTCAAATTGGTATAGGGTTTTATAAGGGTGGAGAGCATTGGCGTGTTTTCTAGGTGATGAAGGGCTTTGTGGGCAATTGTAAGTTGATAGTATTGTATTAGGTGGGGTAGTTCCAGCCAACCTAGTTTTGTGAGATTCAAGCAATGGTGAGTCCTATATGGAGAGGCTGTAGCAAATCTGGCAATGTTGTTGTATGATGTGGCTAGTTTATTGAGATTATACTTAGAAAGATTAGTGTAAATGGGGGAAGCATATAATAGGGTAGAGATTAAGTGGGTTCTGGCTATGTTAGATCTGGCTTCAGGAGTTAAGCAGGATTTGATTCTGTAGAGAGAACCTAGTTTTCTGTTAGTTGTTTTATTGTTGAGTTAATATGAAAGTCAAATTTTAGTTGGTTGTCAATAGTAATACCCAAGAGTTTGGTTGTTTGGTCTGGAGTGATGAGGGTGCCATTATTGGATGTGAGTGTGAAATCCATTGAGGGAGACAGGTGTGGGTGGAAAGATGAGAAGTTTGGTTTCTTGTTGAGGAGGAGACAATGATTAGCAAACCATTGCTCTATGGTGGTGAAGGTTTTTGTGTGAGGGAGTGAAGTTCAGTCTGAGTTGAGGCAGAGCAAATGATGGTAGTGTCATCTGCATATTGAATACAGGTAGATAGAGGTGTAGACAGATGAAGGTCATTTATAAAATGGAAAACAGAAGAGGACCTAAGATGGAGCCCTGAGGGACTCCTATAGAGGTGGGGAGAAGATCAGAGAGATGGTTGTCCCAGAGAACTGCCTGTTTGCGATTTTCGAGATAGGATGTGAACCAGCTTAATGCAAGATTGTCCAGAGAGAGGGATTTTAAACGATGTAAGAGGAGTTGGTGATTAACCATGTCAAAGGCTTTTGACAGGTCAACAAAGAATGCTGAAGAGGGAGTATTATTGTTGCAATTTTTGTTTATAGAGTCTATGAAGGATAGTAAGGCTGTGGTAGTACTGTGGCATGGTCGAAAGCCATGTTGGCAGTTAGCTAGGAGATTGAAGTTTAGTAGGTGGTTAAGTAACTGTTTGTGGATGCATTTCTCCATTATTTTTGCAAGGGGGGATAGTAAAGCTATGGGGCGGAAGTTAGAATATTCTGTAGAGTCACCTCCTTTAAAAAGGGGGATAATATGTGAGATTTTCCATACTGAGGGATAGTACTTTCCTTAAGGTCCTATTAATCAATACAGAGATGGGGTAGGCTATAGCTTTGCACTTAGTTGGAGGTATTCTGCTGGTAATTTGTCAGCTGAGGGGTTGTTGGTTTAAGTTTTGAAGTAAGGCCAATATGTAGGAGGTGGGTATAGGTTTAAGATGAAATGGGGGGGTGGAGCTAGGGGTTAGTATTTTGGAGGTATCAGGGTTCTGTTGGTTAGCTAGTTTTAGTATAGCTGAAGTAAAGAAGGTATTAAAGGCATTAGCTGTTTGTAAAGGCGAGTCAGGGTTTAGAGCCTAGTGGATTCGGTGTGACAGCTTTGGCAGGGATAGCAGTGTGTTAATAGCGACCAAAATTTATGTGGTTGGTGAAGGGAGATTGTTGTAGTTGAGTATAGAAGTTTCTTTTATCTTTTAGGATGGCTTGTTTTGTCATATTTCTTTTTTGTTTAAAAGTGAGATGATCAGTTATGTTTTTAGTGGTTCGCCATTTAGTCCAGGCTTTATTTCTATAAAGTATTAGTTGTCTGGTTGTGTTTGAGAGCCATTTGGCTGTCTTAGCTTTCATTCGTATTGAACGGCATGGTGTTCAAGGATGTTGAGAAAAGTATTATTGAAATGGTTTACAGCATCGTCTATAGGGACTCCCTTAGGAACCTGAGAAATGGTTTCAGGGTCAGCAGTAGGGTTCTTGTATAAAAACTGGTGGGAATCAGGAACCCTGTAATATCAGTCAGGCTTAACAGGAGCTGGAGGAAGAGAGTCAGGGGTTAAGTTAGCCTCCAAAAAAGCATCATCCACAATATCCAAAATAGGAGGAATAGCCAGGGGTCTACGTTGGGGAATTAGATTCTGAATACTCCTGTCCTTCCCAGTGGAAATGTTCCCTCATTTCATGCAAAGTTTCCCATGCAAAGTTTCCCCAAAAGAGAAGTCCTCAGGGGGAGAAGCTGAAGGAATGGATTCCTCAGCATCAAAATCCTCATAAGGAGGGAAAGAATATTCTTGGTCAGAAGAAGAAACTGAAGAAACAGAAGCCTGATCAGAGGAGTCATAGTAAACTTCCTGCCTTGGCCTTTTATCTGGAGGGGGATGTGAACTCCTAATCATAGTAAGTAAGTCCTCCGCCACCTTAAGTAACTGTTTCTGTGACTTGTGAGCTGGATCAGAAGAAGCCTGTGTTGCAGTTTTTGATTTGGAAGGAGTCTTTGCCTTTGTCTTTGGCTTTGCCTTTATTAGAAGTTGAGTAGGCCTAAAACCCCTTCGGAAGCCGGTACCTGCACAGCGGCTCCAGACCCATCCGAAGGAGCATTGTCCGAAGGTCCTGCAACAGAAATATTCAAAGGCCTAGTTGGCTCCTCGTGGAGTCCGTTCGGCCATCGGTTCTGAAATGGCCGACGACAGGGGCTGCAAAAGCGCCTCACTGATGACGGACGAACCCGAAGCTGGCTCTGCATGAACGATATCATCTGATTTGGACCTCGGAGGCCTGTCTTTGTCCTTGCGTTGTGAACTCCGTAGCCAGAACCATATCCGACATTTTGTAATTAAAACGCCTCAAGTAATGAAATGCAAATTGTACCTTCGCTTAATTCTACGTTGATTGAATCTAGCACAAAACCGACAACTAGCTACGTCGTGGTCAGGGCCTAAGCAAGGAATACAGTAAGAATGAAAATCCTTATGAGGTATTTGCTTCCCACATGAAATACAATTATTAACTTTTTCTGACATCGGACTGGAGCAAGAAAAAAGTTTCCCCAATGGGGTACTTAGCTTTGAGTACGAGAAGAAAGTCTTCGGACTGAAGTTTGTTCAGAAAAAATGGTCAGGAGTCAGCCGACCGGCACTTGCGAACTACTATCACTGCACAGCAAGAAAGACTGGAGAACATGGCGTCGGCTGTCAGCTTTGTACTCCTGGCGCTCTGATGTCAGGGAGCATGGCTGAACAGCCGACGCCGGACCCAGACTTTGGGATTCTGGTCGACCGAGGACTGCCTGCCGGCAGGGGAGAACCCTACAGTCATGACTGCAACAGTGAAACACTATGAACATCTAGGATCATTTTTGTTTTTTCCTGTCGGACTTTTATAGTAAGACTGTGGAGAGTACAGGCAGAGGGGGAAAAGCATAAGACGGATAGGTTTTTCCAGCTGAAGGATAGAGCATCCACTTTCCATGCTTTTTTGTGATGAGTTCTTGTGCAGAATTTGTCCAACTGATAATTTTGGGGAGAGGCAAATAGATTTATGTCTGGGCTCCCCCATTTTTGTGTTAACATGCTGAAGATTTGTGGATCCAGTTTCCATTTGTGCGGGTCCATAAGAT
The DNA here is from genome assembly GCF_019279795.1 of Protopterus annectens. Lineage (NCBI taxonomy): Eukaryota > Metazoa > Chordata > Ceratodontiformes > Protopteridae > Protopterus > Protopterus annectens. Next base: position 239,097,344 of record NC_056751.1, read on the forward strand.
TTCTGCTTAGGTCGTCTGCCAGAGTATTTTGTTTTCCTGGCAGGAATTGAGCTTGAAGATCTGCTTGGTAAGTCGCGGCTGTGTTCCACAAGGCCATGGCTAGTCTGCAAAAGGGGTAGGAATGTGTACCCCTCTGCTTGTTTATGTACCACATAACTGTGGTGTTGTCCGTCTTTATCAGTAGTTGTCCTGGATGAAGTAAGTCTTTGAAGGCTGTCAGAGAAGTCTGAACAGCTAGCATCTCTTTCTGGTTGATATGCAGATGCATTTGGTTTGGGCTCCATTTGCACTGAATGCATCTCCTCGCCAGGTGGGCCCCAAAGCATAGTCTGATGCGTCTGTAGTTACGCTTTGGGTGGCAGGGGATAGAGTGAATGACAGCCCCTTGTTTTGGTGACATGTCTCTGCCCACCAAAGAAACTCCTGTTGTAGGCAGGGAATGAGAGGAGTCATTGTTTCCAGACTGTGACAATGCTGACTCCATAAACTTTTTAGGTACCATTGAAGTTTCCTCATATGCAGTCTAGCATATGGAATTAGTCGAATGCAGGATGTCATGAACCCCAAAGCCTGCAGAATTTGTCTTGCAGATAACTGGGTTTTTGTTGCCATTTGTTTGAAGTATGTTGTCAGTTGCCTTTGTTTGTCTGGCGTAAGGTAAGTCATCCGGGCAGTTGTATTCAAGCTTGCACCCAGGAATGTAATTATTTGAGAGGGTACCAGTTGTGATTTCTTTTCGTTTATGGTGTACCCTAGGCATGCTAGAAACCTTTTCAAAAAAGCCAGATGTTGAAGAAGAGTGCCTTTGTCCTCTGCTTGAACAAGACAGTCGTCCAGATAAGGATAAATTTGAATGCTTCTTTGTCTGCAGAATGCAATTACTGGTGCCAGACACTTTGTAAAGACCCTGGGCGCAGTAGATAAGCCAAAGGGCAGTGCAGAGAATTGGTAATGCAAAAAACCTGCTTTGAAGCGGTGGTATCTTCTGCATGATTCCCTTATTGGGATATGCAGGTATGCCTCAAGTCTAGAGTTACTAACCAAGCATTCCTGCCTAGCATAGGCAGTAGCTGTTGTAAAGTCAGCATTTTGAATTTTGGAATGTCCAGGAACATGTTCAAAATCGATAAGTCCAGTATTGGACGCCATGAATTGTCTTTTCTGGGTACCAGGAAAAGTCTTGAATAAAAATCTTGTCCTTTTTCCTTTTCTGGTACCGGTTGAATAACCCCCATATCAATGAGGGACCAGACTTGTTTCTGGGCCTCTGCCCCCTGGTTTTGTGGCAGATCCGGCAATCCGTTTGGAACTGGCAAAGTATGGAAATGAAATCTGTACCCCTGGGATACTATGTTTAATATCCACTTGTCCTGGGTACTTAACTAACAATTCTGAGCATGAAGTGCTAGTTCCCCCCCCCAAGAGGGCTGCCAAAAGGTAAATGCTTGGTGATGGTAGAGGAAAGTCATTGAGACTGCTTACTGTAGGGTTGGTGCTTTGTTTCTTCCAGTTTTGGAGGTGGAGGCGCCCCACTGCTTTGACCTGTAAGAACCCTGTGATTGGTATCTGGAGCCTTTTGAGTGTCTGGATTTGCCTTGAGTGGCTCTGTTGGATGCAGGAAAGGACTGATTTTTAGTAGGCCAGTGTCTACTGAACCTAGGTGGCTGCACTTGCAGGAAATCTTTTACAGTTTTCATACATTTAGCTGTGTCTTCCATTTTCTTTAAAACCTCTTCTGCCTTATTACCAAACAGAGTATCATGCTGCAAAAGGGCATCCAACAATTTAGCTTTAACATGATCAGGCAGATTTTGCTCCTTGAGCCAGGCATGCCTTCTAATCACAGATCCAGTAACAGCGGCCCTACAAGAAGCCTCCAAAGAATCAAAACCACATTGCAAAATATGCTTTCCAACCTGTTCTGGTGAATGCAATAATTCCTGTAACTATTTTCCACACAATCAGAAATCAACATCATTTTCTGTTTTGGTAAGCCCATAACATGCTGTTGATATTTAAGCATATGAAACTGGCAGTTTAAGGCCCCGATTGCCATGGTTGCAGACGTATAAACCTTCTTTCCACATCTATCCAGCGCCCTGGAATCTCTGTCAGAGGGGGTAGGATTTTTGGCTGTAGAGGTCTTTACACCTTTGGGACCCTGAGAAATAGTCTCAGTATCAGCAGCAGGATTTTTGAATAGAAATTTGTGGGAGTCAGGAACCCTGTAATATCTAGATGTCTGGCTTACTAGGAGCCAGAGGCAGGGAATCAGGAGCCATGCTGGATTCCAAAAACACATCAAAAATGTCTAATACAGGAGGTATTGCCAAAGACCTATGCTGAGGAAGAAGGAAATCCTTAAGCCTCTTTTTTGATTCAGAGAAGTCCTGACTCTCCCAGTGAAAATGTTCCCTTAAAGTATGCAAAGTCTCTCCAAAAGAGTAATCCTCAGAAGGAGTTGCAGATGGGATGGATTCCTCTGCATCAGAATCCTCAGGGTGGAATAGAAAATTCCTGATCAGAAGAGGAATCAGAAGAAATGGAAACCTGATCTGAAGATTCATAATCAGTGCCTTTCCTAGGCCTCTTAGTGGCGGGGGGGGGGGGGGGGATTGGGAACCCCTGATCAAGGTAATTAAATCCTCAGTCATTTTGATAATCTGTTTTTTAGGCATAGGGGGCCTGAGCACGTGGGTTTTTGAGGCTGGCGTCAGTTTAATAAAAAAATGTTGAGGCCTGAAAACACCCTCAGAAGCCGGTGCCTGCTCAGCGGCGGACCCATCCAAGGGAGAAACATCCACGGGTTCAATACTCTGAGAATTTCGCGGCATACCGGACTCCGAATGGGTCTCGGTAGAGGCCTGCGACTCAAAAGTATCAGGGGCTGCGAAAGCACCTCACTGAGTACCGGTGAACCGGCTTAGGAGAACCTTCATCTGTTTTGGACCTCGACGGTCTGTCTCGGTCTTTTCCTTTGTGTTATTTTGTGAACTTCGGTAGTCGGATTGCTAACTGACGACATGTCAGGATAACTGAATCTTGAAACAAAAATATACAGAAGCTTAACAGTGCATTGGTTAAATCTAGCACAAAACCGACAGGCTAGGCACGTTGTGATCTGGGCCTAGGCAAGGAATACAATACAAATGAAAATCCTTATGAGGTATTTGCTTCCCACAAGTAATGCAATTATTAACTTTTACTGACATCGGTAAGGAGCAAGAAAAGTTTCAACGGGTACTTAGCTTTAGTTTGAAGACTTCGGTTCTGAAACTCGAATGTGAAAATTTCAGGAGTTGGCCGACCGGCACTTGCGAACTGCTTCTGCTTTGGGCACCGTGCGGCAAGAAAGACTGAATAAACTGGTGTCGGCTGAATGTTTTATACCCCTGACGACCTGACATCATGGAAGAGGAGACAGCAAGCGACTGAGGGCAACCTGCCAGCAGATTACCCAAATGTAATGACTGCAACAGTGAAACACGAAGAACATCAGCCCGCATTTAATTGCTGGAACCTGTGTTCTGAGAGACTGCCTTAAGAACTATCTGCAAATATATAGAGCTGAGTATATTTTTTTTGGTTACAGACTTTGTTAATTGTTGCTTAGATCTCTGTTGAAACTGTTGTCTCACTGTCCTGAGAGACTGATCTGCAAATATACAGAGCTGAGTATACTTTTTGGTTTTAGAGTTTGTACTGTTAGTTTGTGCTTAGATCGCTGCTGAAACTGTTTTCCCCACCCCCGTTTTCTGCCTTGTCTTCAGTTGGTATAAACTGTTTTTTACAGCTTGTGTGTTATCTAACTCAAGGTCACTTAATTTGATCTGTTAGTAACAGCCTGCATTTAATTGCTGGAACCTGTGTTCTGACAGACTGCCTTCCAGACTATCTGCAAATACACAGAGCTCAGTATATTTTTTTGGTTATAGAGTTTAATTGTTGCTTAGATCTCTGTTGAAACTGTTGTCTCACTGTTCTGAGAGACTGGTCTGCAAATATACAGAGCTGAGTATATTTTTTGGTTTTAGAGTTTGTACTGTTAGTTGTTGCTTAGATCTCTGTTGAAACTGTTTTCCACACCCCCATTTTCTGCTGTGTCGTCAGTTGGTATAACTGTTTTTTACATCTCGTGTGTTATCTAACTCAAGGTCACTTAATTTGATCTGTTAGTAACAGCCTGCATTTAATTGTTGGAACCTCTGTTCCGAGAGACTGCCTTACAGACTATCTGCAAATATATAGAGCTGGGTATATTTTTCTGGTTATAGAGTTGGTTAATTGTTGCTTAGATCTCTGTTGAAACTGTTTTGTCCCACCCACCCTCCCTATTTTTGGTTTGTAGTTTAAATTTGGTGGCTTTTGCAGTTGCCCGCCCCACTGTAGATTTGATCTGGGACACTCCCCCAGCCCCATCTTTTTACCACATTCTACCTAATAAACTCTTTCTGCACTTGCTTTTAGTTTTTTTTTAATTTAATTGCATTTTTAGACTGTGTTTGGTCTAATATTGCTACATACTCAAGTGTGCTAGCTTGCAGTGCATGTGAATTGTTTTTACTACTGTTTTTGCTACTTTTCTGTAAAAAAAAAAAAAAAAAAAAAAGAAAGAAAGAAACTGTAAGCCTGTTTCCTATCTTTCCTGTAACTAGTGTTCCATATACAGATTTGCTGTATCCAGGACTGTATGTAAGCTTTTGAGCCCCCCAAGCCTTTCTGTGTTGGAGGGAAGCCTTCTAGCTTATAAGTGGGAGTGGTAAGCACTAGGTAACTGGTCTACCACATAAGGAGTGGTTCTGGCCCAGAAATTGTAGTTATTGGCCGTTTGGGCAAGCTCTTCCATCTCTCTCAACTTTCTGATTGGAAAGCCTGCATTTGCACTTGTTTCTCTGTCCTGTAACTCGTCTAGTGCAGACGCATTAGTTTTAGCACTTAAATTTGCTTATTCATGCTCAGTATTTGTTCAGTACTTGTAAGCACTATATAAGCTACTAATTACTATAGCACTCAATCTTCCTCATTACCTAGAGGAAAACAGTGTTTGTACTTACTTTTCTCACTTGCTTAGAGAAAAACAGCTCTTGTACTCACTTTCCTCACTTATCTAGAGGAAAATAGTTTTTTATTCAGGCATGTCCAAGGGTCAGCTCCCATTGTTCTCTCATGTCTATCTGATGAATCCGGGCATCTTGAGGCAATGCAGAAATTGCCTCATGTACACAGACAACCCTCTCCTCCTACCATCCAACACTACAACCTGTGAGAGATGCACTTATCTAGCCAAACTGGAGGTAAAGCTCTCTCTAACCAAGACTGAACTTGACAGTCATGAGGAGAAGGTAAACATTTGCACTACACCACCAAAAATCCACACACAATAACACAAAAACATTCGCTGAGGCTCTCAATAATAATCTGTCTAAGCAACAGAGACCTCCAAAGCAGAAACGTATGCAACCTCCATCCCCAACACAACCCAAATGACACACAGCCCACAGACTCAGTGTGCCACTCCACCACAGCCAATAAGGCAAACCAACGTACCCAACACACTAGTCATAGGTGACTCTATAGTCAGGCACACTGATGTCCCACTCACCAGGCTAAACAAGGAGAAGGTTACTGTCAGCTCCCTGTCAGGTGCCAGGATCCGCCACATAACCCACGCACAAAGGTCAGTCCACATGTACAAATATGACTCTGTCATTGTCTATGTTGGTGTGAATGAGACATATCTCCCTGGACTACATGAAAAGAGACATGGAAGAGCTCTCTAATCTTGTAGCCCAGGCAGGTATGACCCTAGACCTGAGTAGCATTCTGCCATCACCCAGAATTATACCACAGTACAATGACAAAATGATTGACTCGCTAAGCTTCTGGTGTCATTCTAAGGGGATCCAGTATCTGTCTGCTTGGGATGACAAGGTTGATAGGCCACGATGCTTTGCCACAAATGGCCTGCACATGTCACCCCTGGAATTCCGGACACTGGCTAAAGCTCTTGCTGCCCCTATAGTGCCTTTTTAGCCAAGGTTCAAATAACAAATTCACCACCATAACAGGAACAGGCAAGCAAAAACTCAAGGAAATGCTACTCAATGCTAGAAGTCTAAATCTCAAAATGCACTCACTCGAGGCACTCCTTAAAATGGAGAACATCGATATCTGTGCAAAGACTGAGACCTGGTTGAAGGCTCCAGAGAGCACCCCTACACTACCAGGCTATAACTCATACCACACTTTTCGGACATGTAACCTGGACCGAAACACCAAAGGCAGAGGTGTGTCCATATTCATTAAGGATATCCACACCTCCAGGCCAGTTGCTCAGCATAATGCATCCGAGGTTATCCAAGTGCAACTAACTCTGGGCAAAACTGCAATCCAAATTGTAGCTTGCTACAGATACCCCACCATGCCCCAGGATTCCCACTCCTCTTTTCTTGATGTACTGGAAAATATTAGGGTTCAACCAAACACCCTAATAATGGGTGACTTCAACTACCCCACCATTAACTGGGAAAACTACTCGTGTACAAACTCCTTAACTCAACGCCTGCTGGAATTAATAAACTCCAATGCCCTGTATCAACTTATCCACACCCCCACCAGGGACAACAATATCCTAGACCTAGTCATTACCAACATGAGTGACCGATGTTCCACACCTGAAGTCAACTCCACATTGGTCCGAGCCGACCATAAGATAATCACCTTTGATATCCACATCCCGCCCCCACCCCCCATTAAAGAAACTACAGTAAAGAATTTCTCCAAAGCCAACTTCATGCTCAAGTGGTGAACTTCATGACACCCATGCAGATGGACAACACAGTTACAACTGCTGAATCCTACACAAATGCACTTTATAAGCACTTACACGAGTGCATGGATCATGCTATCCCAAACAGAACCAAGATGCTATCCTCCAAAAAAAGGAAGCCAATCCGGTGGTCCCCTGCCATAAACAAACTGTACAACAGAAGGAAGAAACTGTTGCAAATGAGAGTAAAATCCCATGAGTGGAGAAGCTCCCTGATCAGCCTCAGTAAGAAGCTGAGATCCCTTATAAGATCCTCCAAAGCTAGCTACGAAAACAAAATCGCCACCAATTCCAAGGACAACCACAAAGCATTCTATAGCTATGTCACGAATCTCAATGGCAACACCAAGATCTGCTCTGAGTTACAGCACAAAGGCACGAAAATTACAGAGCCAACTGATATTGCCGACAACCTGGCAGATAGGTTCAGTGTGAACTTTACCCCCCTCTCACCCCCTAAAGGGCCCATATCTATACAGGAAAAATGCAGAGTCCCTGTAATCACAACTACGCAGGTAAAAGCTGCACTCTCTAAAGCCAAAAACACAGCATCCATGGGGCCGAACAACATCCCAGGCTGCGTTTTACATGAACTTCAGAACGAACTGGTTCCCCACTTAAGCACCATGTTCAATAATTGCCTCGCATCAGGCTTTGTGCCCACTGAATGGCGCACAGCAACAGTTATCCCACTCAACAAAGGAGCAGCCACCACTGATCCTGGGAACTATCGAACTATTAGCCTGACGAGCCTGGTCTGCAAGGCCATGGAATGCATCATCATGGAACTCATAAACAAAGACATTGGTAACCTCCAAACTCTGGATACCACCCAGTTCAGGTTTGTGAAAGGCAGCTCATGCCTCCTGAACCTGATTGACTTCTTTGAGGCAGTCACCAAAGCCGTAGATGAGGGTAAGGTGGTTCACACAGCCTATCTTGACCTCACCAAGGCTTTCGACACCATCCCCACATTCTGGAATTATAGCTAAACTCACTAAACTAGGTATACATCCCAGCGTCACAAGATGGGTTGCCAACTGTCTCACTGACAGAAACCACACTGTAAAAGTTGCAGACTCCAAATCTGACCTCAAATCAGTGACAAGTACCACAGGGTTCTGTCCTGGGACCTCTCCTGTTTGGTATCTATGTCTCTGAAGTACAGGCTAACACAGAAGGCCTCTGGCTAACTAAGTTCGCAGATGACTGCAAACTAGGAGCCATAGTCAAGTCCCCAAATGATGTGGACATCCTTAAGGAGGGCCTCGCTGAGACAGATGCCTGGTGTCAGAGCCATGGCCTCAAGCTCAATGCCAAAAAGTGCAGTGTCATCCCCTTTGGTAAAAACTCTGTACCCATGAACTACCAAATAGGCAGCAATCTACTTAACACCAAATGCGTGATAAGAGACCTTGGGACCCAGGTGGACAGCAGTCTTTCCTTTGATAGCCACATCGCCACAGCAGTCACAAAGTCCTTCTATGTGGCACACCTCATCATAAAAGTGTTCTAATCCAGGAAAAAAGAAGTCATTGTTCCCCTCTACTCGACACTCATTAGACCCATTATAGAGTACAATGCCTCTTTTGGAATGTACCTCTCATGACATTTGCAGCAGCTGGAAAGGCCACAGAAGTACCTCACAAAGAGGATTACTAGCCTCAAACAAATGCCCTACACTGACCGCCTCAAAAACTCCAGCTTTACTTCGTAGCATATCGCCTACTCTGAGGTGATCTCTGCCTAACATATAAAGCTATGTCAAACCCAGAGCTGTTGGACATGTTACACCCTAAAGGAATCCCAGTCCCTCCAAGCTACATGCTCTAGGGACCTAAACCTTGTCACCACAATAAAAAGGATATGCTGGAGGGATAGATTCCTGTCCCAGAGACTTCCATACTCTGGAACAGGTTACCTATCTATATCAAGCAAAGTTCTTCATTAGCACTCTTCAAGAAAAATCTTGATGAGTGGATGGTAAATAGGAAATACACCACGGGGATCACTTCTGTCTCTGCTCGACAGTGGCACAGAAAAATAACTTTCTTGGGTGGTGTAAGCCAGGGAACCTTGTTGGCCAGACTTACGTAGGCCCTTGGGCCAATAGCCTAGTACCTACCTATGAACCTATAAATCCCTATCTCATCAGGTAGGTGGCCAACTGGCTCACGGACAGGACCCACAAGGTCAAAATAGGTATCTCCACCTCCGACAGCAGACCTGTCACTAATGGTGTTCCCCAGGGATCTGTCGTGGGACCCCTACTGTTTGGCATCTACATCTCAGAGGGCCAAGCAAAGACAAAATGCCTATGGCTAACCAACTTTGCAGACAACTAAGTTGGGTGCTATCACTGACTCCTCAGATGATGTTAACATAGTGCAAAAGGGTCTCACAGCAATAAAGGACTGGTGTCAAAGTCATGGCCTTAAGTTAAACACAGAAAAAAAATGTATTACCATACCATTTGGTAAAATCATGGCTCCTACTGATTACCATATCAACAGTAACCCCCTAAGCACTCAACCTGTTGAGAGAGATCTGGGTAGTCAGGTTGACAATGATCTCACATTTGAACATCATGTGGCAGCAGTGGTCAGAAATGCCTTTTACTTGACTCATTTCATAAGTAAAGGGATTGCGTCCAGAAAAAAAGAGGGTTATTACCTCTTTGTATGCCTCCATCATTAGGCCAATAATTGAGTATAATGACCAGTTTGGTATGTACCATTCCAAACACCAGCACCAGCTGGAAAGGCCACAGAAATACCTCACAAAGAGAATCCACAGCCTTCAACACTTGCCCTATGCTGACAGGCTCAAATCACTATCACTCTATTTGGTATCATACAGATTGCTCAGATGTGATCTGTGTTTTGCCTACAAGGCAATTCCCCACCCTACCCTACTAGAGATGCTTCATATCAGTAAGTCTCCTCGCACATTACCTGCTCGAAAGGTCTAAATCTAATATGCAACATCAACAAAACCTGCTGGAGAGAGAGGTTTGTCTCCCAGAGGCTGCCCAGTCTCTGGAACAGATTTTCCATACATGTCAAACAGAGTACCTCACTGATCCCCTTCAAGTGCAACCTGGATGAGTGGATGGGAAGCCACAAATTTGTTCCAGGGGGGGTTCCACCTGTATCCTTCATTAACAGGGACAACAGGTGCGGATTGAGGTTTCTTTTTTGGGGGGATACACTCTTGGCTAGGCTTGTAAAGGCCTCAGGGCCATTAGCCTAGTAACCTCCTATGATCCAATGATAAAGTAACAAAGTATTCTAAGAACTAAGCTAACATGGGAATGGAGGAAGTATATTTTGCCAATGGTGACACCCAAAATAAGCAAATGGAGGCTGAAATTTATTGAAGAAAACTGACAAAGGAACCAAGGTATTGGGAGCAAATAATTAGAGAGGGAAAGGTAGTAGAGTGGGATGAGGCCAAGAAGACCACTGGACTGCAGACTCTAGACTGCCTTCCCTACCAGGGGCTGATGTCACAGTACAGAGAAAGGGATAGGGGAAATCTTAAGTGAAAGATAGAGTTTTCAGTAAATCTAAAACAAAAGCTGCTGTATAAAAAGACAATTAGCAGGGCATATAGAATAGTGCATAATAACTACAAAAGTCAATCAGAAGATGTTAGAAAAAATTGGGAAGAGACTGGAAAATCAATTTACAAGAGAACAATGGGAGGACATATGTATGGCTCCAAGTATGCAACAAAATCCAGAAGGTTTAGGATCTTTGCTTGGAATTGTTTGAAAAAGTATTTTTATAACCTAACCAGACTTCAAAGCATTTTTCCTAGGTAGATAGCAAATGCTGGAGGGTCTGATGGGGAAGAAAAAGGTAATAGGGAAAATATTGTTGTGCAAGAACTTACCATAACCTTTGATGTCCTTCTCTTCTATATGCTAATGTATTCATGATATCAGGGTGTTTGCTCTGGTGAACTCTCAAACATCCAGACATTACACAAAAGTTAAATGCTACCAGTAGGGTGTGCACAATGTCCTGTGCCTCTCCTCTGACATCGGTTATAAATGGACGTCAGGTATAAAGTGGACATCAGCAAGCATCCACCTCAAAACTGAATGCCACCGGAGTCAGTGACTTGGGAGTGGGTACTCCAGGAGTCAGGATTCAGGCAAATGTGAGGGGGAAGGCTGGGAGAGAAGCTGTACAGCAGCATATAGAAGAGAAGGACATCTAAGGTTATGGTAAGTTCTTAAACAATAGTATGCCCCCCTTCTATTCATATGCTGCTGTATTCATTACATCAGGCAGAGTGCAAAAGCTCCTGTCCTATGGAAGGGGAGGCAGACCAGAAGCTTTTTCCACAAACCCATGGAGGACTGCTCTAGCAAATCTTGCCCAGGTTCTAGAGACCATGTCCAGCTTATAGTGCCTAGTGAAAGTGTGCACAGAGGAGCATGCAGCTGCTTCAAGGATAGCAGCCATGTGTAATCCTTTAAGGAATGCCCCAGAAGAGAACACTGCCCTGGTAGAGTGAGCCCTAACTGGGGCTGGGAGAGACTTGCCATGACTAGTGTAACAAAATGAAATAGTTTTAGATATGCAAGAGGATATGGTTTGCTTGGAAACAGGTTGACCCAGGGCTCTTAGGGGGTAAGAGGTCAATAGTCTGTATGATTTGCATACGGATTTGGTTTTGGACAAGTAATACGTGATCTGTCTCTGAATGTCTAGGGAATGAAGTATCCTCGCTGCCTTGTTCTGTGGAGAGAGGAAAAAGGTTGGCAGATTTACAGCTTGATATAAAGACAGCTCATTGACCACTTTCAGCATGAAAGAGGGGTTAGTGCACAAGCATAACCTGTCCCTGTGGAAGACAGGGAAAGGGGGGGGGGGTCTGCCATAAGCACCTGGAGTTCTGAGACTCTTCTGGCTGATGTGATGGCCACCATGAGTATAGTCTTCCGGGTGCAGTGTTAGAGGAAGCAGCCTTTGTCTGGTTTGAAGGGTGGAAGCATCAATTTCTCCAGGCCAAAGTTAAAATCCCAAGGGGGGAATGGGCTTCCTTGGGGGGTCTGAGATGAAGTGTCCCTCGCAAAAAGAGTTTGACTTCTAAGCTGGATGTTAGAGGGGTTAATAAGGGGCAGACATGAAGAGATGGCAGACAAATGTATTTTAATGGAGGAATAAGACAATCCAGACTTCATAAGGTCACACAGATAAGACAAGATGCAGATTTTTTAGACACCACAATGACAATCTCTTCCATTCTGACAGGTAGGATATTCTAGTAATCAGTTTTCTGGCATCCTACAGAACCTGGATCACGCTCTCCGAGTATAGGTGGCTGAAGGGAATCAGTGCCCTATCACGCACAGAGTGAGATTCAGTGTGGACAGTTGGGGGGGTATAGGAGTGTTACCCTGTCCTGTGCGAATAGGTCCATTTGCTGGGGTAACTTGTGGTGATTGCACTTGGCTAGGTGAAATATAACAGGGAACCAGTGTTGCCTTGGCCAACAGGGAGTCACCAGCAGGATTTGAGGCTTTTCCTTCTGAATTTTCAGCAGGACTCTTTGTATGTGAGGAAAAGGGGGGAATGCATAGGCGTACATCCCCTTCCAAGAAATCGAAAGAGCATCCACCTTCCAAGCCTCTGGGAGAGGTACCCTGGAACAGAAGGGCGGGAGCTGTCTGTTCATGAGGGAGGTGAAGAGATCCACATCTGGAATACCCCATCGATGGACCTGCCCCAGAAATACATCCCTGTTCAGCATCCATTCAGGAGACAGGGTCCTGGTCCTGCTCAATGAATCTGCCATCACATTTTCTGCAGAAGGGATATAAACTGGTTGGAGAAGGATCTGTTTCCCCAGTGCAATTTGCCATGCCTGCAGTGCTAGTCTGCACAGGAGGAAGGACTTTGTCCCCCCCTTGCTTGTTGATGTACCACAGCACAGTAATATTGTCTGTGTACCACCTCAGAGTGCCTGGTAGAAAGTGATCCTTGAAAATTTCTAAGGCCAATATCAGGGCTCTCATTTCCTTGATACTGATGTTCTCCTTCTGCTGGGTGTGGGTCCATGTATTCCTCACTCTCCAGTCTCCCAAGGTTGCACCTCAGCCTGTGTCTGGAGCATCCATGAAGAGATCCTGGTTGGGAGGTATGAGCTGTAGGGGTACTCTTGAATTCTTCTGAATCTGGGAGATCCACCATTTGAGTTACCTGGTCAGGAACGACAGCATGGGAATCATGAATTCCAGAGGGTGCAAGTGTTGTTTCCAGACTGAGCTTAGATACCACTTGAACTTCCTCATGTGCAGCCTTGCAGGGGGACCATGGGGATAGCTGAGGCCATATACCCTAGGATTCTGAGGAATCCCCTGGCTGAGATGGCTTTGAGAGGAAGAACTCCCTTGAAATAAGCAAGCAAGCATCACAATCTTGTCTGGTGGTAGGCAAGCCATAATTTCCCTTGTCAGAATTCGACACCCTAGGAACACCTGATTTTGGGAGAGTATCAGGGAGGATTTTTTGAGGTTTATGGTAAATCCTAGACCTGATAGCAGGGAGATGGTGAAACTCAGATGTTGTAGGGCTGTGGAACTTGAGGGAGCCTAGATCAGGATGTCGTCTTAGTAAGGGAAAAGCTGTACTCCCTTTGTTCTGGAGAATGTCACAACCAGGGCCAAACATTTGGTGAATACCCTTGGTGTTGCAGAAAGACCAAAGGGTAAAGCACAGAACTGAAAGTGTGCAGAATCCACTGAGAAGCAGAGGAACCTCCTGAATAGTGGGTGAATGGGGATGTCTAACTAGGCGTCCTTTACATCCAAGGACACTAGGAAAGCCTGAGGAAGGATAAGGGGTAGGAAGAGTAGGGAGCAAAAGCATCCTGAAGGAAGGGACTAAGAAGAAAGTGTTGAGGTGGGATAGGTATAGGATAGTCCCCTAGGGGCCTTTCTTTCTGGGACCAATAAAATCCTATTCCTCTTGCCAAGGTGGGTATCTCATGAATGGTTCCTTGAGCAAGAAGTTCTTGCAGGATTTGTGGGAAGAGAGGTATTTGGTCTCGGGATAGGGAGAGGAAGGCCAGGTCATGAAATATCCCTGCTTGATGATCGAAAGGACCCAGGAGTCCTGGGTAACCTGCATCCAGGCAGGAAGGGAGAATGAGAAGTGCATGGACAGAGGGATGCCTGAGTGAGGAGCCTGGTAGTCACAGACTACCAGGTTTTCCCTAAAAGGGCTGTTTAGAGGGAGAGGTGGTGGTGGCAGGCCTGAGTGGGGCCCGTTTCCTGTGTTCCTTTCTGAGTTTTGTCTGAGGTCTCTTACCAGAAGCTCTCACAAATAAAGTTTTTGCTGGGTAATTCCTCTGAAAATGAGGTACTGGAGAGACAAAGATATGTCTCAGTTCCTTCACTTTGGTTTGGAGGGCTTTGAAAAGATCAGCAGCTGCTACGCCAAACAGGTGATAGTTGTCAAGAGGCGCATCCAGGAGTTTGGATTTGATGTCATCAGGGATAGGTTGCAGTCTCAGCCATGAATATCTCCTGATGACAGAGCCTGAGGTAGCAGCTCTAGCAGAGGCTTCTATACCATCGTAGCTGCACTTAACAGAATTTTTGTGACCTGGGTGCAAAAACTCGGGAGGAAAGAGATCTTTGCCTTAGCAAGGGAATCAGGTAAGCTCCCCCAATTATTTTATCTGCCATGACAGCCAGGGGATATTTAGCCATATGTGTCTGATAGTTAATGGCTCTTTCTGCCAGCGTGGCAGAAGTGTAAACCTTCTTTCCCAGGCGTTCCATCATCCTGCTCACTTTATCAAAGGGCAGAAGAGAAGTGGAAGGGAGCAATTTGGAAGTTTTGTCCATGGCCACAGAAATAACTGCAGGATCTGCAGAAGGGGCCTTGTAGAGAAAGGCTGCTGCCACAGGCATCCTATAGAATCTGTCTGGATGCTGGGGGCTGTGAATCAGGCTTTTTAGAAGCACCTATGACTGCATCCAAAAACGCAGGGTGTGCGGTGGGGGGGGGGGGCACTGCAGAAGGGCTAGGAGACTCCAACTGAAGTAATCCATACCTTTTTTGAGTCTCAGTGACTTGGCTGCTATCCCAGTTAATGAAATTTTGCATCCTGTGTTATGTATAGTATAGCAATGCTACTACTCAACATAATCTCTCTC